>NW_026600309.1:97509-164076 GCF_029448725.1 Salvelinus fontinalis | reverse complement strand
CTACAGTAGACAGGTCTTATTGTCCTGTTAGTGAGAGACTGTCCTCTCCTACAGTAGACAGGTCTTATTGTCCTGTTAGTGAGAGACTGTCCTCTCCTACAGTAGACAGGTCTTATTGTCCTGTTAGTGAGAGACTGTCCTCTCCTACAGTAGACAGGTCTTATTGTCCTGTTAGTGAGAGACTGTCCCCTCCTACAGTAGACAGGTCTTATTGTCCTGTTAGTGAGAGACTGTCCCCTCCTACAGTAGACAGGTCTTATTGTCCTGTTAGTGAGAGACTGTCCCCTCCTACAGTAGACAGGTCTTATTGTCCTGTTAGTGAGAGACTGTCCCCTCCTACAGTAGATAAGTCCACTGTCCTGTTAGTGAGAGACTGTCCCCTCCTACAGTAGACAGGTCTTATTGTCCTGTTAGTGAGAGACTGTCCCCTCCTACAGTAGACAGGTCTTATTGTCCTGTTAGTGAGAGACTGTCCCCTCCTACAGTAGACAGGTCTTATTGTCCTATTAGTCAGAGACTGTCCCCTCCTACAGTAGACAGGTCTTATTGTCCTGTTAGTGAGAGACTGTCCTCTCCTACAGTAGACAGGTCTTATTGTCCTGTTAGTGAGAGACTGTCCCCTCCTACAGTAGATAGGTCTTATTGTCCTGTTAGTGAGAGATTGTCCCCTCCTACAGTAGATAGGTCTTATTGTCCTGTTAGTGAGAGACTGTCCTCTCCTACAGTAGATATGTCCACTGTCCTGTTAGTGAGAGACTGTCCCCTCCTACAGTAGACAGGTCTTATTGTCCTGTTAGTGAGAGACTGTCCCCTCCTACAGTAGACAGGTCTTATTGTCCTGTTAGTGAGAGACTGTCCCCTCCTACAGTAGACAGGTCTTATTGTCCTGTTAGTGAGAGACTGTCCTCTCCTACAGTAGACAGGTCTTATTGTCCTGTTAGTGAGAGACTGTCCCCTCCTACAGTAGACAGGTCTTATTGTCCTTTTAGTGAGAGACTGTCCCCTCCTACAGTAAACAGGTCTTATTGTCCTGTTAGTGAGAGACTGTCCTCTCCTACAGTAGACAGGTCTTATTGTCCTGTTAGTGAGAGACTGTCCCCTCCTACAGTAGACAGGTCTTATTGTCCTGTTAGTGAGAGACTGTCCCCTCCTACAGTAGACAGGTCTTATTGTCCTGTTAGTGAGAGACTGTCCACTCCTACAGTAGACAGGTCTTATTGTCCTGTTAGTGAGAGACTGTCCTCTCCTACAGTAAACAGGTCTTATTGTCCTGTTAGTGAGAGACTGTCCTCTCCTACAGTAGACAGGTCTTATTGTCCTGTTAGTGAGAGACTGTCCCCTCCTACAGTAGACAGGTCTTATTGTCCTGTTAGTGAGAGACTGTCCCCTCCTACAGTAGACAGGTCTTATTGTCCTGTTAGTGAGAGACTGTCCACTCCTACAGTAGACAGGTCTTATTGTCCTGTTAGTGAGAGACTGTCCTCTCCTACTGTAGACAGGTCTTATTGTCCTGTTAGTGAGAGACTGTCCCCTCCTACAGTAGACAGGTCTTATTGTCCTGTTAGTGAGAGACTGTCCCCTCCTACAGTAAACAGGTCTTATTGTCCTGTTAGTGAGAGACTGTCCTCTCCTACAGTAGACAGGTCTTATTGTCCTGTTAGTGAGAGACTGTCCCCTCCTACAGTAGACAGGTCTTATTGTCCTGTTAGTGAGAGACTGTCCTCTCCTACAGTAGACAGGTCTTATTGTCCTTTTAGTGAGAGACTGTCCCCTCCTACTGCTGGCAAATAATAAAACAGAGTTCGTTCCTAATGGCACCCTATTCCCTATGTAGTGCACTACTTTTTGACCAGGACCCTGTAAAAAGTAGTGCAGTATATAAGGATTAGGGTGGTGTTTGGGAAGCATGACATTGAACGTTCAGTCCAGGCCGTTGTATCTCATCATCATATGGACACAATGCCTCTATTATCACGATGAGCACAAAGCCAAAGGGAAGGTTACTGTGTGTGTGTGTGTGTGTGTGTGTGTGTGTGTGTGTGTGTGTGTGTGTGTGTGTGTGTGTGTGTGTGTGTGTGTGTGTGTAATAACACACTGCTGCAACAGTGTATTTGATCTAGATAGTGTTGGTGTGGGAGTTGAAACAGTCGGAAGTGATATACAGTGGTTCCCCAGTGGGTTGCATGGCAGGAGGCTGTGTGTGTGTGTGTGTGTGTGTGTGTGTGTGTGTGTGTGTGTGTGTGTGTGTGTGTGTGTGTGTGTGTGTGTGTGTGTGTGTGTGTGTGTGTGTGTGTGTGTGTGTGTGTGTGTGTGTGTGTGTGTGTAGGGGCCAGCTATCTGGTCTTCGTCTAGATTCTCTCTCTCTCAGTGTACCTCGGCAGCGTCTGATGTTGAAACGAGCTGATGTCGGGATGTCGTGACAAGCCGCGTTGGGGGGTTTTTACGTTGCTGCTCGAAGGACGCCGCTGCTGAAGTCAACTGGCACGTTATCAGACGTTGCTTCAGAACTACGGGGTTACGCGAGGGTCAAACAACAAGTTCACTGGATAACAGAGCAGAAAGCTAATAAATAATAAAAGGCAAGATAATACTAACCAATTTAATAATCCTATATTTGTCCCTGGAGTGTTGGTGCTTTCTGTCGTGGCGTAACGAAACAGAGGATAGACTCCTGCCCTGTGGGCCGTTGTGGACAAGGCTCCTTACTCAACCTACAGAAAGGTCAGTCTCGACCGGCCCGATAGGTTAGATAAATCCTGCCTTAGACCGGCCCGATAGGTTAGATAAATCCTGCCTTAGACAGGCCCGATAGGTTAGATAAATCCTGCCTTAGACAGGCCCGATAGGTTAGATAAATCCTGCCTTAGACAGGCCCGATAGGTTAGATAAATCCTGCCTTAGACAGGCCCGATAGGTTAGATAAATCCTGCCTTAGACAGGCCCGATAGGTTAGATAAATCCTGCCTTAGACCGGCCCGATAGGTTAGATAAATCCTGCCTTAGACAGGCCCGATCGGTTAGATAAATCCTGCCTTAGACAGGCCCGATAGGTTAGATAAATCCTGCCTTAGACCGGCCCGATAGGTTAGATAAATCCTGCCTTAGACCGGCCCGATAGGTTAGATAAATCCTGCCTTAGACAGGCCCGATAGGTTAGATAAATCCTGCCTTAGACAGGCCCGATAGGTTAGATAAATCCTGCCTTAGACCGGCCCGATAGGTTAGATAAATCCTGCCTTAGACCGGCCCGATAGGTTAGATAAATCCTGCCTTAGACCGGCCCGATCGGTTAGATAAATCCTGCCTTAGACAGGCCCGATAGGTTAGATAAATCCTGCCTTAGACCGGCCCGATAGGTTGGATAAATCCTGCCTTTGACAGGCCCGATAGGTTAGATAAATCCTGCCTTAGACCGGCCCGATAGGTTAGATAAATCCTGCCTTAGACCGGCCCGATAGGTTAGATAAATCCTGCCTTTGACAGGCCCGATAGGTTAGATAAATCCTGCCTTAGATAGGCCCGATAGGTTAGATAAATCCTGCCTTAGACAGGCCCGATAGGTTAGATAAATCCTGCCTTTGACAGGAGCACTCACTCTGGGTCGTGAACTTCCTGGTCATACGATGTGTTCCAAATGGAACCCTATAACCCTTTATAGTGCAGGACACATATGGTCCTGGTCTAAAGTAGTGCACTATATAGGGAATAGGGAACCATTCTCTGGTGTTCATCGAGTTACAGTGAACCAATTAAACCCTCTGTGTTAGATAAGGTGACAACAATACCTCTGTAGACGGCAAGCTGGAACAACAAGCCTGACACCAACAGGCTCCAGAACAGCTCCTATCCCCAGGCCCTAAGAATAGATAACATGACTACAGACTATATAACTACTGACCCTGGAACTGTCCCTGTATATAACTACTGACCCTGGAACTGTTCCTGTATATAACTACTGACCCTGGAACTGAACTGTCCCTGTATATAACTACTGACTCTGGAACTGAACTGTCCCTGTATATAACTACTGACCCTGGAACTGAACTGTCCCTGTATATAACTACTGACCCTGTAACTGTCCCTGTATATAACTACTGACCCTGGAACTGTCCCTGTATATAGCTACTGACCCTGGAACTGTTCCTGTATATAACTACTGACCCTGGAACTGAACTGTCCCTGTATATAACTACTGACCCTGGAACTGAACTGTCCCTGTATATAACTACTGACCCTGGAACTGAACTGTCCCTGTATATAACTACTGACTCTGGAACTAAACTGTCCCTGTATATAACTACTGACCCTGGAACTGTCCCTGTATATAACTACTGACCCTGGAACTGTCCCTGTATATAACTACTGACTCTGGAACTGAACTGTCCCTGTATATAACTACTGACCCTGGAACTGTCCCTGTATATAGCTACTGACTCTGGAACTGAACTGTCCCTGTATATAACTACTGACTCTGGAACTGTCCCTGTATATAACTACTGACTCTGGAACTGTCCCTGTATATAACTACTGACTCTGGAACTGTCCCTGTATATAACTACTGACTCTGGAACTGTCCCTGTATATAACTACTGACCCTGGAACTGTCCCTGTATATAACTACTGACCCTGGAACTGTCCCTGTATATAACTACTGACTCTGGAACTGAACTGTCCCTGTATATAACTACTGACCCTGGAACTGTCCCTGTATATAGCTACTGACTCTGGAACTGAACTGTCCCTGTATATAACTACTGACTCTGGAACTGTCCCTGTATATAACTACTGACTCTGGAACTGTCCCTGTATATAACTACTGACTCTGGAACTGTCCCTGTATATAACTACTGACTCTGGAACTGTCCCTGTATATAACTACTGACTCTGGAACTGTCCCTGTATATAACTACTGACTCTGGAACTGTCCCTGTATATAACTACTGACTCTGGAACTGTCCCTGTATATAACTACTGACTCTGGAACTGTCCCTGTATATAACTACTGACTCTGGAACTGTCCCTGTATATAACTACTGACCCTGGAACTGAACTGTCCCTGTATATAACTACTGACTCTGGAACTGAACTGTCCCTGTATATAACTACTGACTCTGGAACTGTCCCTGTATATAGCTACTGACTCTGGAACTGAACTGTCCCTGTATATAACTACTGACTCTGGAACTGTCCCTGTATATAACTACTGACTCTGGAACTGTCCCTGTATATAACTACTGACTCTGGAACTGTCCCTGTATATAACTACTGACTCTGGAACTGTCCCTGTATATAGCTACTGACTCTGGAACTGAACTGTCCCTGTATATAACTACTGACCCTGGAACTGTCCCTGTATATAACTACTGACTCTGGAACTGTCCCTGTATATAACTACTGACCCTGGAACTGTCCCTGTATATAACTACTGACCCTGGAACTGAACTGTCCCTGTATATAACTACTGACTCTGGAACTGAACTGTCCCTGTATATAACTACTGACCCTGGAACTGTCCCTGTATATAGCTACTGACTCTGGAACTGAACTGTCCCTGTATATAACTACTGACCCTGGAACTGAACTGTCCCTGTATATAACTACTGACCCTGGAACTGAACTGTCCCTGTATATAACTACTGACCCTGGAACTGAACTGTCCCTGTATATAACTACTGACCCTGGAACTGAACTGTCCCTGTATATAACTACTGACCCTGGAACTGTCCCTGTATATAACTACTGACCCTGGAACTGAACTGTCCCTGTATATAACTACTGACCCTGGAACTGAACTGTCCCTGTATATAACTACTGACCCTGGAACTGAACTGTCCCTGTATATAGCTACTGACCCTGTATATAACTACTGACCCTGGAACTGAACTGTCCCTGTATATAACTACTGACCCTGGAACTGAACTGTCCCTGTATATAACTACTGACCCTGGAACTGTCCCTGTATATAACTACTGACCCTGGAACTGTCCCTGTATATAACTACTGACCCTGGAACTGTCCCTGTATATAACTACTGACCCTGGAACTGTCCCTGTATATAACTACTGACCCTGGAACTGTCCCTGTATATAACTACTGACCCTGAAACTGTCCCTGTATATAACTACTGACCCTGGAACTGTCCCTGTATATAACTACTGACTCTGGAACTGTCCCTGTATATAACTACTGACCCTGGAACTGTCCCTGTATATAACTACTGACTCTGGAACTGTCCCTGTATATAACTACTGACTCTGGAACTGAACTGTCCCTGTATATAACTACTGACTCTGGAACTGTCCCTGTGTATAACTACTGACTCTGGAACTGTCCCTGTATATAGCTACTGACGCTGGAACTGAACTGTCCCTGTATATAGCTACTGACTATGGAACTGAACTGTCCCTGTATATAGCTACTGACCCTGGAACTGTCCCTGTATATAACTACTGACCCTGGAACGGAACTGTCCCTGTATATAACTACTGACCCTGGAACTGAACTGTCCCTGTATATAACTACTGACTCTGGAACTGTCCCTGTATATAACTACTGACTCTGGAACTGTCCCTGTATATAACTACTGACTCTGGAACTGTCCCTGTATATAACTACTGAGCCTGGAACTGTCCCTGTATATAACTACTGACTCTGGAACTGTCCCTGTATATAGCTACTGACCCTGGAACTGAACTGTCCCTGTATATAGCTACTGACCCTGGAACTGTCCCTGTATATAACTACTGACCCTGGAACTGTCCCTGTATATAACTACTGACCCTGGAACTGTCCCTGTATATAGCTACTGACCCTGGAACTGTTCCTGTATATAGCTACTGACCCTGGAACTGAACTGTCCCTGTATATAACTACTGACCTACCTCCTGGTCTGGTCTCCTGGTCTCAGCCTAAGCTGAAGCTGTTCAGAGTGCAGAGTTGACCTACCTCCTGGTCTGGTTTCCTGGTCTGGTTTCCTGGTCTGGTTTCCTGGTCTGGTTTCCTGGTCTCAGCCTATGCTGAAGCTGTTCAGAGTGCAGAGTTGACCTACCTCCTGGTCTGGTCTCCTGGTCTGGTTTCAGGAGGTAGGTAAACAGGAGCTGCTGGGGCTTGTAGAGGAGAGCAGCACGGACAAACTCATCCCTCTCTCTCTCTCCCTCTCGGTGATGGTGGGGTCCAGAATCAACTCCAGGGCATCTGGACACGGTGGACAGGGCAGGGTTATAGCAGTGAGAATAAGATAGTCATGGTAGTAAAACATGTAGGTTTGAGAGACATGACCTGAATGCATCTAAGGGGATGATATAGTGCACTAAATAGATAATAGGGTGCCCTTTGGGATGCTGGCTATCTCCTGAGTGCATTACAGGGCAGTTAGGGTCATGGCTATCTCCTGAGTGCATTACAGGGCAGTTAGGGTCATGGCTATCTCCTGAGTGTGTTACAGGGCAGTTAGGGTCATGGCTATCTCCTGAGTGTCTTACAGGGCAGTTAGGGTCATGGCTATCTCCTGAGTGTCTTACAGGGCAGTTAGGGTCATGGCTATCTCCTGAGGGCATTACAGGGCAGTTAGGGTCATGGCTATCTCCTGAGTGCGTTACAGGGCAGTTAGGGTCATGGCTATCTCCTGAGTGTGTTACAGGGCAGTTAGGGTCATGGCTATCTCCTGAGTGTCTTACAGGGCAGTTAGGGTCATGGCTATCTCCTGAGTGCATTACAGGGCAGTTAGGGTCATGGCTATCTCCTGAGTGCATTACAGGGCAGTTAGGGTCATGGCTATCTCCTGAGTGCGTTACAGGGCAGTTATGGGCATGGCTATCTCCTGAGTGTGTTACAGGGCAGTTAGGGTCATGGCTATCTCCTGTCTTACAGGGCAGTTAGGGTCATGGCTATCTCCTGAGTGTCTTACAGGGCAGTTAGGATCATGGCCATCTCCTGAGTGTGTTACAGGGCAGTTAGGGTCATGGCTATCTCCTGAGTGCGTTACAGGGCAGTTAGGGTCATGGCTATCTCCTGTCTTACAGGGCAGTTAGGGTCCTGGCTATCTCCTGAGTGTCTTACAGGGCAGTTAGGGTCATGGCTATCTCCTGAGTGCGTTACAGGGCAGTTAGGGTCATGGCTATCTCCTGAGTGTGTTACAGGGCAGTTAGGATCATGGCTATCTCCTGAGTGTCTTACAGGGCAGTTAGGGTCATGGCTATCTCCTGAGTGTGTTACAGGGCAGTTATGGTCATGGCTATCTCCTGTCTTACAGGGCAGTTAGGGTCATGGCTATCTCCTGAGTGCGTTACAGGGCAGTTAGGGTCATGGCTATCTCCTGAGTGTGTTACGGGGCAGTTAAGGTCATGGTTATCTCCTGTCTTACAGGGCAGTTAGGGTCATGGCTATCTCCTGAGTGCGTTATAGGGCAGTTAGGGTCATGGTTACCCCCTACAGACAGAGAGTTAATGTTTAGAGGGGAAGAGGTTGTGTTTTTAGAGAGAAGGGAGGATTAAGTTTTATTCAGTGTCCAGGGGCCTTTTTGGAGTCTTATTCTGGATGGGTTTCTGCTGACGGAGACCGTTTGCTCTTTGTAAGACAGTATCTGCTTTTATATAGAACAGAGGGAATGTCAATGATTTGGCGCTCAAAGAAAACAAATGACAGAGGATTGTGCTCTCTGGCTGGACATTTGATAGTCGCTGCTTTGCTCTTCAGCATGCTGGAGGAATTAAACCATTAATTTAATTCCATGAGATGGTAGCAGCGTATCCTCCCACACACTGACTCTCTGGCCTTTCTTTCATACACACTACACACATGCCAGCTCACACACACTACACACACACACACACACCACAAACGCACGCACGCACGCACGCACGCACGCACACACACACACACACACACACACACACACACACACACACACACACACACACACACACACACACACACACACACACACACACACACACACACACACACACACACACACACACACACACACACACACTAACTCTGGCTCTCTGGCTTTACTTTCATACACACTACACACATGCCAGCTTACACACACACACACACACACACACACACACACACACACACACACACACACACACACACACACACACACACACACACACACACACACACACACACACACACACACACAGACACACACACACACACACACACACACACTAACTCTGGCTCTCTGGCTTTTCTTTCATTCACACACGCCAGCTCTCTCTCTCTCACACACATACACACACACTGCTTGCAATGTTACCACAAGATGTCACTCAAACTTAAGAAAACTACAAATGTAACTGAATGCTGATTTCATTGTAATTACAGGATCATAGCTTGAATATAATCGAACAAAACAACTCTTCTACCGATTAATGCATTAGTTCCAGGACATTTCAGTTCATTTATTACCAAATTCAATAGGCAGTGGACCAGTGAGTAAAACTCAGTTAACGTTTAAATAAGCTGTTCGCAATTTGATTGCGCATGCGCGTGATTTTGAACAGAACGAGTTTCCGTAGTTATAGTAAACATGGCGTCCGACAGTGATAGCGACGGAGATTTTGTTACTTTTGGAACCCCATTAGAACCGCTTGAAGAAGGTAACGTTCGTTTTACTTTGTATTTGACATTAATACAGACATTTAATAGTTATTGCGAGGTAAATAATGATCAACGTGGTGTTTACGAGCTGCTGTTAACGCCTCCATGTCTCTTTTAGCTAACTAAAGTTAGCCATGCTAACACTCTCACTTAGCCCAACAGACAGGGTTCGTTCGTTGTCATGTTTACAGTTGATAACTTATAAGTACAGTTATCATATCAGTAACACCCCGTCTCAAACGAAGACCTTAATCATTCATTCATTAGACGAGTTCTAATCACTTGCCACGTTGACATGTCCGTACCTGCTGTTTAGCGACACTTCCCCCACGTCGGAAGGTACAGTATATCTATCATCCGTAACGTTAGACTGTAACTATTATTTGGGCATCGTTTACATTAACGAGCAGTGCACAATATAGTCTTTAATTCAGTTTTTATATGCAACCCCGGACGACTGTGTGATCTCGCTCTCCGTAATGTTCATTTTCAACCTCTCCCCTGACCCAGATTGTAATATCTACATGTTTCAAGGAGACCACCATAGTCCCTGTGCCTCAGAACAACAAGGTGACCTGTCTAAATGACTATCGCTCCGTAGTACTCACTTCTGTAGCCATGAAATGCGTTCCTAGTGTAACGGATGTGAAATGGCTAGCTAGTTAGCGGGTACGCGCTAATAGATGCAGATTGTGGGGCGCTGACCCCACCTGGTCGCTTCCACTTCTGCCTCTGGCCAGAACACGTCATTGACATCCGTGTAGGGTGGCATCTGAAAACTGAATTTAATACTTTATTGTAAACTTCTCGGTAATGTAAATTATGTCCGATTTTTTTATTTATTAGTAAGAACCGTGTAATGATTATGGATATACCTTCTGACATGGGAAAATACCACTAAGCAAACAGGTAGTTCGTCGACCCTATTTGGGAAATAATTTATCTTTCTGATCGACCTGGTTCTGGTCTACGACCTGGTTCTGATCGACCTGGTTCTGATCGACCTGGTTCTGATCGACCTGGTTCTGATCGACCTAGTTCTGATTGACCTGGTTCTGATCGACCTGGTTCTGGTCTACAGAAATCAGAGATGTAGTAAGATATTGTGGTTTTGATGTCCACTTGTTTGTCTAGTGCTTCCTAAAAAGGGGTATTTCCTAACCAGCTAATTTCCTAGTAGAAAGTATTATTCTACAATATCATGGCTGCTGATGTTTTGGATCAACGTGTGTAGATGAACCTCTGAGGAAACCTATCCCGCTGCACGAGCAGACCGTCAAGGATGAGAAGGGACGCTACCAGAGGTTCCATGGAGCCTTCACTGGGGGATTCTCTGCCGGGTACTTCAACACCGTGGGCACCAAAGAAGGTTGGTCCTGCTGTGGCAAAGGAGTGGGAGGCTGACTCACACACACACACACACACACACACACACACACACACACACACACACACACACACACACACACACACACACACACACACACACACACACACACACACACACACACACACACACACACACACACACACACACACACACACACACACACACACACACACACACACTCACACAGACACACACACACTTACTATGACACACACACACATACACACACACTCACTCAGACACACACACACACTCACTCACACTCACACACACTCACTCAGACACACACACTCTTACTCAGACACACTCTTACTCAGACACACACACACTCTCACTCAGACACACACACTCTTACTCTGACACACACACACGCTCTCTTACTCTGACACACACAGTATCTCTCTTTCTTACCCTCTCACGCACTCAGAGACGGTAGCATGTAGGCCTGTTAATGTCATCGTGTGTTGTTTAACCAGCTTCTCTCTGGGGCTGGGAGCTAATACCATACTGAGAGACCTCACCATACCATATTATCACCATACCATATTATCACCATACCATATTACCACCATACTGAGGGACCTCACCATACCATATTATCACCATACTGAGAGACCTCACCATACCATATTATCACCATACCATATTATCACCATACCATAATATCACCATACTGAGAGACCTCACCATACCATATTATCACCATACTGAGGGACCTCACCATACCATATTATCACCATACTGAGAGACCTCACCATACCATATTATCACCATACCATATTATCACCATACCATATTACCACCATACTGAGGGACCTCACCATACCATATTATCACCATACTGAGAGACCTCACCATACCATATTATCACCATACCATATTATCACCATACCATATTATCACCATACTGAGGGACCTCACCATACAATATTATCACCATACTGAGGGACCTCACCATACCATATTATCACCATACTGAGAGACCTCACCATACCATATTATCACCATACCATATTATCACCATACCATATTATCACCATACCATATTATCACCATACCATATTATCACCACACCATATTATCACCATACTGAGGGACCTCACCATACCGTAATATCACCATACCATAATATCACCATACTGAGGGACCTCACCATACCATATTATCACCATACCATATTATCACCATACCATATTATCACCACACTGAGGGACCTCACCATACCATATTATCACCATACTGAGGGACCTCACCATACCATATTATCACTGTACCATATTATCACCATACCATATTATCACCATACTGAGAGACCTCACCGTACCATATTATCACCATACTGAGAGACCTCACCGTACCATATTATCACCATACTGAGAGACCTCACCATACCATAATATCACCATATCATATTATCACCATACCATATTATCACCATACCATATTATCACCATACTGAGAGACCTCGCCATACCATATTATCACCATACCATATTATCACCATACTGAGAGACCTCACCATACCATATTATCACCATACTGAGAGACCTCACCATACCATATTATCACCATACTGAGAGACCTCACCATACCATATTATCACCATACTGAGAGACCTCACCATACCATATTATCACCATACTGAGAGACCTCACCATACCATAATATCACCATACCATATTATCACCATACCATATTATCACCATACTGAGAAACCTCACCATACCATATTATCACCATACTGAGAGACCTCACCATACCATATTATCACCATACCATATTATCACCATACCATATTATCACCATACTGAGAGACCTCACCATACCATATTATCACCATACTGAGAGACCTCACCATACCATAATATCACCATACTGAGGGACCTCACCATACCATATTATCACCATACTGAGGGACCTCACCATACCATAATATCACCATACCATATTATCACCATACTGAGAGACCTCACCATACCATATTATCACCATACCATATTATCACCATACCATATTATCACCATACTGAGGGACCTCACCATACCATATTATCACCATACCATATTATCACCATACTGAGAGACCTCACCATACCATATTATCACCATATTACCACCATACTGAGAGACCTCACCATACCATATTATCACCATACTGAGGGACCTCACCATACCATATTATCACCATACCATAATATCACCATACTGAGAGACCTCACCATACCATATTATCACCATACCATAATATCACCATACTGAGACCTCACCATACCATATTATCACCATACTGAGAGACCTCACCATACCATATTATCACCATACTGAGAGACCTCACCATACCATATTATCACCATACCATATTATCACCATACCATATTATCACCATACTGAGAGATCTCACCATACCATATTATCACCATACCATATTATCACCATACTGAGAGACCTCACCATACCATATTATCACCATACCATATTATCACCATACTGAGAGACCTCACCATACCATATTATCACCATACTGAGAGACCTCACCATACCATATTATCACCATACCATATTATCACCATACTATAATATCATCATACTGAGAGACCTCACCATACCATATTATCACCATACCATATTATCACCATACTGAGAGACCTCACCATACCATAATATCACCATACTGAGAGACCTCACCATACCATAATATCACCATACCATATTATCACCATACCATAATATCACCATACTGAGAGACCTCACCATACCATAATATCACCATACTGAGAGACCTCACCATACCATAATATCACCATACTGAGAGACCTCACCATACCATATTATCACCATACCATATTATCACCATACCATATTATCACCATACCATATTAACACCATACTGAGAGACCAATAGGGGTGATTCTCTAGGGGGGGGGGGTGATTCTCTAGGTGGGTGGGGTGATTCTCTAGGTGTGTTGGGGGGGGGTGATTCTCTAGGTGTGTGGGGGGGGGGGGGTGATTCTCTAGGGGGGGGGGGGTGATTCTCTAGGTGTGCGGGGTGGTGATTCTCTAGGGGGGGGGGATTCTCTAGTTGTGGGGTGTGATTCTCTAGTTGTGGGGTGTGATTTTCTAGGTGTGGGGGGTGATTCTCTAGTTGTGGGGGGGGTGATTCTCTAGTTGTGGGGGGGTGATTCTCTAGTTGGGGGGGGTGATTCTCTAGTTGTGGGGGGTGATTCTCTAGTTGTGGGGTGTGATTCTCTAGTTGTGGGGTGTGATTTTCTAGGTGTGGGGGTGATTCTCTAGGTGGGGGGTGATTCTCTAGGTGTGGGGGGTGATTCTCTAGTTGTGGGGGGGTGATTCTCTAGTTGTGGGGGGGTGATTCTCTAGTTGTGGGGGGTGATTCTCTAGTTGTGGGGGGTGATTCTCTAGGTGTGGGGGGTGATTCTCTAGTTGTGGGGGGGTGATTCTCTAGGTGTGGGGGGTGATTCTCTAGGTGTGGGGGGTGATTCTCTAGGTGTGGGGGGTGATTCTCTAGGTGTGGGGGGTGATTCTCTAGGTGTGGGGGGTGATTCTCTAGGTGTGGGGGGTGATTCTCTAGGTGTGGGGGGTGATTCTCTAGTTGTGGGGGGGTGATTCTCTAGTTGTGGGGGGGTGATTCTCTAGTTGTGGGGGGGGGGGTGATTCTCTAGTTGTGGGGGGGGTGATTCTCTAGGTGGGGGGTGATTCTCTAGGTGCGTGGGGGGTGATTCTCTAGGTGGGGGGGGTGATTCTCTAGTTGTGGGGGGTGATTCTCTAGGTGGGGGGTGATTCTCTAGTTGTGGGGGGTGATTCTCTAGGTGGGGGGTGATTCTCTAGTTGTGGGGGGGGTGATTCTCTAGTTGTGGGTGGTGATTTTCTAGTTGTGGGGGGGGTGATTCTCTAGTTGTGGGGGGGGTGATTCTCTAGTTGTGGGGTGTGATTCTCTAGTTGTGGGGTGTGATTCTCTAGTTGTGGGGGGGGTGATTCTCTAGTTGTGGGGGGGGTGATTCTCTAGTTGTGGGGGGGGTGATTCTCTAGGTGGGGGGGGGGGGTGATTCTCTAGGTGGGGGGGGGGGTGATTCTCTAGGTGGGGGGGGTGATTTTCTAGTTGTGGGGGGTGATTCTCTAGGTGTGGGGGGTGATTCTCTAGGTGGGGGGGGTGATTTTCTAGTTGTGGGGGGGTGATTCTCTAGTTGTGGGGGGTGATTCTCTAGTTGTGGGGTGTGATTCTCTAGTTGTGGGGTGTGATTCTCTACTTGTGGGGGGGGGGGTGATTCTCTAGTTGTGGGGTGTGATTTTCTAGTTGTGGGGGGTGATTTTCTAGGTGGGGGGTGTGATTTTCTAGTTGTGGGGGGTGATTCTCTAGTTGTGGGGGGGGTGATTCTCTAGTTGTGGGGTGTGATTTTCTAGTTGTGGGGGGTGATTCTCTAGGTGGGGGGTGTGATTCTCTAGTTGTGGGGGGTGATTCTCTAGTTGTGGGGGGTGATTCTCTAGGTGGGGGGTGTGATTCTCTAGTTGTGGGGGGTGATTCTCTAGGTGGGGGGTGTGATTCTCTAGTTGTGGGGGGTGATTCTCTAGTTGTGGGGGGTGATTCTCTAGTTGTGGGGGGTGATTCTCTAGTTGTGGGGGGTGATTCTCTAGGTGTGGGGGGTGATTCTCTAGGTGTGGGGTGTGATTCTCTACTTGTGGGGGGGGGGTGATTCTCTAGTTGTGGGGTGTGATTTTCTAGTTGTGGGGGGTGATTTTCTAGTTGTGGGGGGTGATTCTCTAGGTGGGGGGTGATTCTCTAGGTGGGGTGTGATTCTCTAGGTGGGGGGTGATTCTCTAGTTGTGGGGGGTGATTCTCTAGGTGGGGGGTGATTCTCTAGGTGGGGGGGGTGATTCTCTAGTTGTGGGGGGTGATTCTCTAGTTGTGGGGGGGTGATTCTCTAGTTGTGGGGGGTGATTCTCTAGTTGTGGGGGGTGATTCTCTAGTTGTGGGGGGGTGATTCTCTAGTTGTGGGGGGTGATTCTCTAGGTGGGGGGTGATTCTCTAGGTGTGGGGGGTGATTCTCTAGGTGGGGGGTGATTCTCTAGGTGTGGGGGGTGATTCTCTAGGTGGGGGGTGATTCTCTAGGTGGGGGGTGATTCTCTAGGTGTGGGGGGTGATTCTCTAGGTGTGGGGTGTGATTCTTTACTTGTGGGGGGGGGGTGATTCTCTAGTTGTGGGGTGTGATTTTCTAGTTGTGGGGGGTGATTCTCTAGTTGTGGGGTGTGATTTTCTAGTTGTGGGGGGTGATTCTCTAGTTGTGGGGTGTGATTCTCTACTTGTGGGGGGGGGGGTGATTCTCTACTTGTGGGGGGGGGGGTGATTCTCTAGGTGTGGGGTGTGATTCTCTACTTGTGGGGGGGGGGTGATTCTCTAGGTGTGGGGTGTGAT
This sequence comes from Salvelinus fontinalis, assembly GCF_029448725.1. Taxonomy (NCBI): domain Eukaryota; kingdom Metazoa; phylum Chordata; class Actinopteri; order Salmoniformes; family Salmonidae; genus Salvelinus; species Salvelinus fontinalis. The sequence goes on along the minus strand of NW_026600309.1, from coordinate 147,650 downwards.
TCTCTACTTGTGGGGGGGGGGGTGATTCTCTAGTTGTGGGGTGTGATTTTCTAGTTGTGGGGGGGGTGATTCTCTAGTTGTGGGGTGTGATTCTCTAGTTGTGGGGTGTGATTTTCTAGTTGTGGGGGGTGATTTTCTAGTTGTGGGGGGTGATTTTCTAGTTGTGGGGGGTGATTCTCTAGTTGTGGGGGGGGTGATTCTCTAGTTGTGGGGTGTGATTTTCTAGTTGTGGGGGGTGATTTTCTAGGTGGGGGGTGTGATTCTCTAGTTGTGGGGGGGGGGGGTGATTCTCTAGTTGTGGGGGGTGATTCTCTAGGTGGGGGGTGTGATTCTCTAGTTGTGGGGGGTGATTCTCTAGTTGTGGGGGGTGATTTTCTAGTTGTGGGGTGTGATTCTCTACTTGTGGGGGGGGGGTGATTCTCTAGTTGTGGGGTGTGATTTTCTAGTTGTGGGGGGTGATTTTCTAGTTGTGGGGGGTGATTCTCTAGGTGGGGGGTGATTCTCTAGGTGGGGTGTGATTCTCTAGGTGGGGGGTGATTCTCTAGTTGTGGGGGGTGATTCTCTAGGTGGGGGGTGATTCTCTAGGTGGGGGGGGTGATTCTCTAGGTGGGGGGTGATTCTCTAGGTGGGGGGTGATTCTCTAGGTGTGGGGGGTGATTCTCTAGGTGTGGGGGGTGATTCTCTAGTTGTGGGGGGGGTGATTCTCTAGTTGTGGGGGGTGATTCTCTAGGTGTGGGGGGTGATTTTCTAGTTGTGGGGGGTGATTCTCTAGTTGTGGGGGGTGATTTTCTAGGTGTGGGGGGTGATTCTCTAGTTGTGGGGGGTGATTCTCTAGTTGTGGGGGGGGTGATTCTCTAGTTGTGGGGGGTGATTCTCTAGGTGGGGGGTGATTCTCTAGGTGTGGGGGGTGATTCTCTAGGTGGGGGGTGATTCTCTAGGTGTGGGGGGTGATTCTCTAGGTGGGGGGTGATTCTCTAGGTGGGGGGTGATTCTCTAGGTGTGGGGGGTGATTCTCTAGGTGTGGGGGGTGATTCTCTAGGTGTGGGGGGTGATTCTCTAGTTGTGGGGGGGGTGATTCTCTAGTTGTGGGGGGGTGATTCTCTAGGTGTGGGGGGTGATTTTCTAGTTGTGGGGGGTGATTCTCTAGTTGGGGGGGGGTGATTCTCTAGTTGGGGGGGGGTGATTCTCTAGGTGTGGGGGGTGATTTTCTAGTTGTGGGGGGTGATTCTCTAGTTGTGGGGGGTGATTCTCTAGTTGTGGGGGGTGATTCTCTAGGTGTGGGGGGTGATTCTCTAGGTGTGGGGGGTGATTCTCTAGTTGTGGGGGGTGATTCTCTAGGTGGGGGGGGTGATTCTCTAGTTGTGGGGGGGGTGATTCTCTAGTTGGGGGGTGATTCTCTAGGTGGGGTGTGATTCTCTAGGTGGGGGGTGATTCTCTAGTTGTGGGGGGTGATTCTCTAGGTGGGGGGTGATTCTCTAGGTGGGGGGTGATTCTCTAGTTGTGGGGGGGGTGATTCTCTAGTTGGGGTGTGATTCTCTAGGTGGGGGGTGATTCTCTAGTTGTGGGGGGTGATTCTCTAGGTGGGGGGTGATTCTCTAGGTGGGGGGTGATTCTCTAGGTGTGGGGGGTGATTCTCTAGGTGGGGGGTGATTCTCTAGGTGTGGGGGGTGATTCTCTAGGTGTGGGGGGGTGATTCTCTAGGTGGGGGGTGATTCTCTAGGTGGGGGGTGATTCTCTAGGTGGGGTGTGATTCTCTAGGTGGGGGGTGATTCTCTAGTTGTGGGGGGTGATTCTCTAGGTGCGTGGGGTGTGATTCTCTAGGTGGGGGGTGATTCTCTAGGTGGGGGGTGATTCTCTAGTTGGGGGGGGTGATTCTCTAGGTGGGGGGTGATTCTCTAGGTGGGGGGTGATTCTCTAGGTGGGGGGTGATTCTCTAGTTGTGGGGGGTGATTCTCTAGTTGTGGGGGGTGATTCTCTAGGTGTGGGGGGTGATTCTCTAGTTGTGGGGGGTGATTCTCTAGGTGGGGGGTGATTCTCTAGTTGTGGGGTGTGATTCTCTAGGTGGGGGGTGATTCTCTAGTTGTGGGGGGTGATTCTCTAGGTGTGGGGGGTGATTCTCTAGGTGGGGTGTGATTCTCTAGGTGGGGGGTGATTCTCTAGGTGGGGGGGGGTTGTTCTCTAGGTGTGGGGGGTGTGATTCTGTACTGCCATTTAATTGCTATGTGATGTTCCAAACATATTGCTCACTGTATGTCTGCTGCAGAGACACAAGACATCATGGGAAAATGAGTTCTGATCAGTCAGGGAAATAAAAGTGCTGACAATAACATGTTGGCTCACTATTTAAAAAACAAGATGGAGTAAAATATTGATATAATATAGGCTAAGAAATCTTGCGATTATGTGACTGTATGAATCACTACTTGTTTCCTATCGCAGGGTGGACACCAGCCACCTTTGTTTCATCCAGACAGCAGAAAGCAGGCAGACAGAATGCCAGGCCAGAGGACTTCATGGATGAGGAGGTAGGACCACAAAACATCTCCTATTATCTGATCAACAACAGTATGCATGAAAGCACTGATCACACTAACTACTTCCCTTTCAACTCACGTCACGGATGAGGAGGAACCTAGAATCTGAAAGAGAACACAGTATACATTCTAGAGACCACATTATACATTCTAAAGAACACATTATACATTCTAGAGAACACATTATACATTCTAGAGAACACAGTATACATTCTAGAGAACACATTATACATTCTAGAGACCACATTGTACATTCTAGAGACCACATTGTACATTCTAGAGACCACATTATACATTCTAGAGAACACATTGTACATTCTAGAGACCACATTGTACATTCTAGAGACCACATTATACATTCTAAAGAACACATTATACATTCTAGAGAACACATTATACATTCTAGAGAACACATTATACATTCTAGAGACCACATTATACATTCTAGAGAACACATTATACATTCTAGAGAACACATTATACATTCTAGAGAACACATTATACATTCTAAAGAACACATTATACATTCTAAAGAACACATTATACATTCTAAAGAACACATTATACATTCTAGAGAACACATTATACATTCTAGAGACCACATTATATATTCTAAAGAACACATTATACATTCTAGAGACCACATTATACATTCTAGAGACCACATTATACATTCTAGAGACCACATTATACATTCTAGAGAACACATTATACATTCTAGAGACCATATTATACAGAGACCACATTATACATTCTAGAGGCCACATTATACATTCTAGAGGCCACATTATACATTCTAGAGAACACATTATACATTCTAGAGCATACATTATACATTCTAGAGACCACATTATACATTCTAGATGCCACATTATACCTTCTAGAGCATACATTATACATTCTAGATGCCACATTATACATTCTAAAGAACACATTATACATTCTAGATGCCACATTATACATTCTAGAGGCCACATTATACATTCTAGAGAACACATTATACATTCTAGAGACCACATTATACATTCTAGATGCCACATTATACATTCTAGAGACCACATTATACATTCTAGAGGCCACATTATACATTCTAGAGAACACATTATACATTCTAGAGCATACATTATACATTCTAGAGAACACATTATACATTCTAGAGACCACATTATACATTCTAGAGGCCACATTATACATTCTAGAGGCCACATTATACATTCTAGAGCATACATTATACATTCTAGATGCCACATTATACATTCTAGATGCCACATTATACATTCTAGAGACCACATTATACATTCTAGAGACCACATTATACATTCTAGAGGCCACATTATACATTCTAGAGAACACATTATACATTCTAGAGAACACATTATACATTCTAGAGAACACATTATACATTCTAAAGAACACATTATACATTCTAGAGAACACATTATACATTCTAGAGAACACATTATACATTCTAGAGACCACATTATACATTCTAAAGAACACATTATACATTCTAGAGACCACATTATACATTCTAGAGACCACATTATACATTCTAGAGACCACATTATACATTCTAGAGAACACATTATACATTCTAGAGACCATATTATACAGAGGCCACATTATACATTCTAGAGGCCACATTATACATTCTAGAGGCCACATTATACATTCTAGAGGCCACATTATACATTCTAGAGAACACATTATACATTCTAGAGCATACATTATACATTCTAGAGACCACATTATACATTCTAGATGCCACATTATACCTTCTAGAGCATACATTATACATTCTAGATGCCACATTATACATTCTAAAGAACACATTATACATTCTAGATGCCACATTATACATTCTAGAGGCCACATTATACATTCTAGAGAACACATTATACATTCTAGAGACCACATTATACATTCTAGATGCCACATTATACATTCTAGAGACCACATTATACATTCTAGAGGCCACATTATACATTCTAGAGAACACATTATACATTCTAGAGCATACATTATACATTCTAGAGAACACATTATACATTCTAGAGACCACATTATACATTCTAGAGGCCACATTATACATTCTAGAGGCCACATTATACATTCTAGAGGACACATTATACATTCTAGAGCATACATTATACATTCTAGATGCCACATTATACATTCTAGATGCCACATTATACATTCTAGAGACCACATTATACATTCTAGAGGCCACATTATACATTCTAGAGACCACATTATACATTCTAGAGACCACATTATACATTCTAGAGACCACATTATACATTCTAGAGGCCACATTATACATTCTAGAGAACACATTATACATTCTAGAGAACACATTATACATTCTAGAGACCACATTATACATTCTAGAGGCCACAGTATACATTCTAGAGAACACAGTATACATTCTAGAGAACACATTATACATTCTAGATAAGAACTTTGTCAGCACAACAACCATTTCCCTCGTGGACCAACATGACAACACGGGATGTAAAATGTATTCTGTCTCCTCAGGACCTGGGGGAGCACGGCATCGCCCCCAGACAAATCACCACTACAGCTGACTTTGCCTCAGGCAGGACGGATGTGATCAGGGACAAGGCCAGAGTCATCACCTCTCTATCAGCCCCTATCCCAGGGGACACTGTCCTGGAAGACTTGGTGGCTCCAGCTAGGTAACTAACCACCGGGCTGAACAGACCTGATGTGGTCACTTTGGGCCCGTATGTCTCAAGTGTCTAACAGTAGACAGTAAAGGGCTTTTCTATAATCAGGACCTCTCTGGCCATGTAATAATTAACTGTGAGCTGAATGGTAGAACTGATTCTAGATCAGCAGAACTCCTCTTGACACAGCCCCTGGTATTCAATGGGCTAAATGGTAGAACTGATCCTAGATCAGCAGAGCTCCTCCTCTTGACACAGCCCCTGGTATTCAATGGGCTAAATGGTATAACTGATCCTAGATCAGCAGAACTCCTCTTGACACAGCCCCTGGTATTCAGTGAGCTAAAAGGTATAACTGATCCTAGATCAGCAGAACTCCTCTTGACACAGCCCCTGGTATTCAGTGAGCTAAAAGGTATAACTGATCCTAGATCAGCAGAACTCCTCTTGACACAGCCCCTGGTATTCAATGGGCTAAATGGTATAACTGATCCTAGATCAGCAGAACTCCTCTTGACACAGCCCCTGGTATTCAGTGAGCTAAAAGGTATAACTGATCCTAGATCAGCAGAACTCCTCTTGACACAGCCCCTGGTATTCAGTGAGCTAAAAGGTATAACTGATCCTAGATCAGCAGAACTCCTCTTGACACAGCCCCTGGTATTCAATGGGCTAAATGGTATAACTGATCCTAGATCAGCAGAACTCCTCTTGACACAGCCCCTGGTATTCAGTGAGCTAAAAGGTATAACTGATCCTAGATCAGCAGAACTCTTGACACAGCCCCTGGTATTCAATGAGCTAAAAGGTATAACTGATCCTAGATCAGCAGAACTCCTCTTGACACAGCCCCTGGTATTCAATGGGCTAAATGGTATAACTGATCCTAGATCAGCAGAACTCCTCTTGACACAGCCCCTGGTATTCAATGAGCTAAAAGGTATAACTGATCCTAGATCAGCAGAACTCTTGACACAGCCCCTGGTATTCAATGAGCTAAATGGTAGAACTGATCCTAGATCAGAACTCCTACTCTTGACACAGCCCCTGGTATTCAATGAGCTAAATGGTATAACTGATCCTAGATCAGCAGAACTCTTGACACAGCCCCTGGTATTCAGTGAGCTAAATGGTAGAACTGATCCTAGATCAGCCAGAACTCCTCCTCTTGACACAGCCCCTGGTATTCAGTGAGCTAAATGGTATAACTGATCCTAGATCAGCAGAACTCTTGACACAGCCCCTGGTATTCAGTGAGCTAAATGGTATAACTGATCCTAGATCAGAACTACTACTCTTGACACAGCCCCTGGTATTCAGTGAGCTAAATGGTAGTTGCAGTCTGCCTCGTATTGCTCCTCAGCGGACTGTCCTTGTTGACTCCTGGCAGGTCCTCCATGGGGGTCGAGTTACTGAGGAAGATGGGCTGGAAGGACGGCCAGGGGGTTGGGCCCAGGGTGAAGAGGAGGCTGTGCAAGCAGAAAGCAGGTGGGTTAACACGTGCCTCTGACTGTGTCAAAGCAGCAGCGTTGTAGCCCAATACGTGGCATAGACTGTACAGATGGACTCTCTTAAAGTAGTATTTTTACCCTTTTTAGCTTGTGAGTAAAATCATTCTTAAAATGGTTCTTTCTCTTTTTCCAGATTCAAGGGTGTTCGGCTCGGCCTCGCCTCCCAACGGTTCGTCGGAATCACAGGTAACACGGTGGTTTTCTTTCAAATTGTGGTTCGTTTTTAAATTTCCTTTTGATATAAATCGATATGTAGTTTGTTGTGGAACAGTGGAACTACTTCCGGTCGCTGCACTAGACTCTCAGCTTAGCAGCGATATGTAGTTTGTTGTGGAACAGTGGAACTACTTCCTGTCGCTGCACTAGACTCTCAGCTTAGCAGCGATATGCAGTTTGTTGTGGAACTACTTCCTGTCGCTGCAGTAGACTCTCAGCTTAGCAGCGATATGCAGCTTGTTGTGGAACTACTTCCTGTCGCTGCAGTAGACTCTCAGCTTAGCAGCGATATGTAGTTTGTTGTAGAACAGTGGAACTACTTCCTGTCGCTGCAGTAGACTCTCAGCTTAGCAGCGATATGCAGCTTGTTGTAGAACAGTGGAACTACTTCCTGTCGCTGCAGTAGACTCTCAGCTTAGCAGCGATATGCAGTTTGTTGTAGAACTACTTCCTGTCGCTGCAGTAGACTCTCAGCTTAGCAGCGATATGCAGCTTGTTGTGGAACTACTTCCTGTCGCTGCAGTAGACTCTCAGCTTAGCAGCGATATGCAGCTTGTTGTAGAACTACTTCCTGTCGCTGCAGTAGACTCTCAGCTTAGCAGCGATATGCAGTTTGTTGTAGAACAGTGGAACTACTTCCTGTCGCTGCAGTAGACTCTCAGTTTAGCAGCGATATGCAGCTTGTTGTAGAACTACTTCCTGTCGCTGCAGTAGACTCTCAGCTTAGCAGCGATATGCAGTTTGTTGTAGAACAGTGGAACTACTTCCTGTCGCTGCAGTAGACTCTCAGTTTAGCAGCGATATGCAGCTTGTTGTGGAACTACTTCCTGTCGCTGCAGTAGACTCTCAGCTTAGCAGCGATATGTAGTTTGTTGTGGAACTACTTCCTGTCGCTGCAGTAGACTCTCAGCTTAGCATCAACATGCAGCTTGTGTACCTGTGACGTACCGTTCCGACACAAAATGACGGACAGTCCGATCAGCGAAGGAGCGTTAAGGCGGGACTCCCGAGCCTCCAATGGCTGTGGATATGTAACCCGATACCCCATAGTCATCCGAGGAAGGGAAGTGACGCTGTCAGACAGAACGATCACGAAACAAAGTTGATTTCTAAGCTAATTACCTTTTGATAAAACAATTAAATTATAACGAAAGTCCCCTAAAATAGGCGACTTAACGTTTACCCCTCCCACCACGGCAAAGATAATGTGATCTGATTGGTCCGTAACCCCTACTGTTAAACCTCCAGGATGAGGAGGACGGAGAGTTCGTCCCCGACAACGTGACCTTCGCTCCTAAAGACGTGACTCCTATAGACTTCACCCCTAAAGTGGACCGTCACGGCCTGGGGTACCGGGGTCTGAACCCGCTGGCGGCCCTGAGGGGAGGTCCGGGCGCTGGACACATCAACCTGTTCACCATGGACTCAGACAGGACCAACAACCTGTTTGGAGAGGACAAGAAGGGACAGAAACGCAGAGGAGGAGTTGCAGGACAGGTACGTCATACCTGTGTGTGTCTCTCATTGTTTGTTTACTTGGTCAGACTTCTACCCTGTTTGTAATAGTAGGGGAAACACTGTCTGACTGTCTCTCTACTTCCTGTACACAGCTATGGTGATACAACCTCTCTACTACTTACTGTTGTCAGCTCTAATAGTAGGGGAAACACTGTCTGTCTGTTGTCAGCTCTAATAGTAGGGGAAACACTGTCTGACTGTTGTGTCAGCTCTAATAGTAGGGGAAACACTGTCTGACTGTTGTGTCAGCTCTAATAGTAGGGGAAACACTGTCTGACTGTTGTGTCAGCTCTAATAGTAGGGGAAACACTGTCTGACTGTTGTGTCAGCTCTAATAGTAGGGGAAACACTGTCTGACTGTTGTGTCAGCTCTAATAGTAGGGACAACACTGTCTGACTGTTGTGTCAGCTCTAATAGTAGGGGAAACACTGTCTGACTGTTGTGTCAGCTCTAATAGTAGGGGAAACACTGTCTGACTGTTGTGTCAGCTCTAATAGTAGGGGAAACACTGTCTGACTGTTGTGTCAGCTCTAATAGTAGGGGAAACACTGTCTGACTGTTATCAGCTCTAATAGTAGGGGAAACACTGTCTGACTGTCAGCTCTAATAGTAGGGGAAACACTGTCTGACTGTTGTGTCAGCTCTAATAGTAGGGGAAACACTGTCTGACTGTTGTGTCAGCTCTAATAGTAGGGGAAACACTGTCTGACTGTCAGCTCTAATAGTAGGGGAAACACTGTCTGACTGTTGTGTCAGCTCTAATAGTAGGGGAAACACTGTCTGACTGTTGTGTCAGCTCTAATAGTAGGGGAAACACTGTCTGACTGTTGTGTCAGCTCTAATAGTAGGGGAAACACTGTCTGACTGTCAGCTCTAATAGTAGGGGAAACACTGTCTGACTGTTGTGTCAGCTCTAATAGTAGGGGAAACACTGTCTGACTGTTGTGTCAGCTCTAATAGTAGGGGAAACACTGTCTGACTGTTGTGTCAGCTCTAATAGTAGGGGAAACACTGTCTGACTGTCAGCTCTAATAGTAGGGGAAACACTGTCTGACTGTTGTGTCAGCTCTAATAGTAGGGGAAACACTGTCTGACTGTTGTGTCAGCTCTAATAGTAGGGGAAACACTGTCTGACTGTTGTGTCAGCTCTAATAGTAGGGGAAACACTGTCTGACTGTTGTGTCAGCTCTAATAGTAGGGGAAACACTGTCTGACTGTTGTGTCAGCTCTAATAGTAGGGGAAACACTGTCTGACTGTTGTGTCAGCTCTAATAGTAGGGGAAACACTGTCTGACTGTTGTGTCAGCTCTAATAGTAGGGGAAACACTGTCTGACTGTCAGCTCTAATAGTAGGGGAAACACTGTCTGACTGTCAGCTCTAATAGTAGGGGAAACACTGTCTGACTGTTGTGTCAGCTCTAATAGTAGGGGAAACACTGTCTGACTGTTGTGTCAGCTCTAATAGTAGGGGAAACACTGTCTGACTGTTGTGTCAGCTCTAATAGTAGGGGAAACACTGTCTGACTGTTATCAGCTCTAATAGTAGGGGAAACACTGTCTGACTGTTATCAGCTCTAATAGTAGGGGAAACACTGTCTGACTGTTGTGTCAGCTCTAATAGTAGGGGAAACACTGTCTGACTGTTGTGTCAGCTCTAATAGTAGGGGAAACACTGTCTGACTGTTGTGTCAGCTCTAATAGTAGGGGAAACACTGTCTGACTGTTGTGTCAGCTCTAATAGTAGGGGAAACACTGTCTGACTGTTGTGTCAGCTCTAATAGTAGGGGAAACACTGTCTGACTGTTGTGTCAGCTCTAATAGTAGGGAAACACTGTCTGACTGTTGTGTCAGCTCTAATAGTAGGGGAAACACTGTCTGACTGTTGTGTCAGCTCTAATAGTAGGGGAAACACTGTCTGACTGTTGTGTCAGCTCTAATAGTAGGGGAAACACTGTCTGACTGTTGTGTCAGCTCTAATAGTAGGGGAAACACTGTCTGACTGTTGTGTCAGCTCTAATAGTAGGGGAAACACTGTCTGACTGTTGTGTCAGCTCTAATAGTAGGGGAAACACTGTCTGACTGTTGTGTCAGCTCTAATAGTAGGGGAAACACTGTCTGACTGTTGTGTCAGCTCTAATAGTAGGGGAAACACTGTCTGACTGTTGTGTCAGCTCTAATAGTAGGGGAAACACTGTCTGGCTGTTGTGTCAGCTCTAATAGTAGGGGAAACACTGTCTGACTGTTGTGTCAGCTCTAATAGTAGGGGAAACACTGTCTGACTGTTGTGTCAGCTCTAATAGTAGGGGAAACACTGTCTGACTGTTGTGTCAGCTCTAATAGTAGGGAAACACTGTCTGACTGTTGTGTCAGCTCTAATAGTAGGGGAAACACTGTCTGACTGTTGTGTCAGCTCTAATAGTAGGGGAAACACTGTCTGACTGTTGTGTCAGCTCTAATAGTAGGGGAAACACTGTCTGACTGTCAGCTCTAATAGTAGGGGAAACACTGTCTGACTGTTGTGTCAGCTCTAATAGTAGGGGAAACACTGTCTGACTGTTGTGTCAGCTCTAATAGTAGGGGAAACACTGTCTGACTGTCAGCTCTAATAGTAGGGGAAACACTGTCTGACTGTTGTGTCAGCTCTAATAGTAGGGAAACACTGTCTGACTGTTAGCTCTAATAGTAGGGAAAACACTGTCTGACTGTCAGCTCTAATAGTAGGGGAAACACTGTCTGACTGTTGTGTCAGCTCTAATAGTAGGGGAACCACTGTCTGACTGTTGTGTCAGCTCTAATAGTAGGGACAACACTGTCTGACTGTCAGCTCTCTGTATTGTTTGGTTGTTACTAGTCAGGTGCTCTGGGATACTTGGCCTGTGCTTGACCCTTGACCCTTTAACCCCCCCCCCCCCCAGGGGTTTGGTGTGGGTGCGATGGAGGACGACGATGACGACATCTACCACAGAGACATCATGTCTAACTACGACACGGTGCTGGGAGGGGAGGAGCCTGGGGACGGCCTGTACGGATGGACCGCCCCTCAGCAGTACAACAGGAAGAAGAAAGGTCAGGTCCACTGAGATGACAGGAAATAGAAGACTGGGACAGTTTTCTAGACACAGATTAATCCTAGACCTGGACTAAAAATATAGACTCTCTGGGGAACAGGCCAGTTGTGTTTGTCCTTCACTGTGGAAAGTTATGGTTCACACTCTTGTTTTAAGGGACTCTGACACTGAATAAAGAGACACAGAGAGACAAAGTCCTGCCCATGAACACAATGTAGATCACGTCCATGATGATCACTGAATATTGTTACCTGATGCTTTTCTTCTTCGTCTTCAGACCACAGTAAAGACGCTGCTTATCTGGGTAAAATCCTAGAAGGATTCACCTTGTCCTCCGATAAGATAGAGGCCAAAACAGTAGGTGCTCTCTTAACCTAGTTTCTAAAATCATCTCTCTTCAATTACCTCCGTAATATATCATCTCCATCCCCTGGCCTCTTTCTCTCTCTCTCTCCATCCCTCTCTCTCCATCCCTCTCTCTCCATCCCTTACCTCTCTCTCTCTCTCTGTCTCCCTCTGTCTCCCTCTCTCTCGCTCTCTCTCTCTGTCTCTCTCTCTCTCTCTCTCTCTCTCTCTCTCTCTCTCTCTCTCTCTCTCTCTCTCTCTCTCTCTCTCTCTCTCTCTCTCTCTCTCTCTCTCTCTCTGTCTCTCTCTCTCTCTCTCTATCTCTCTCTCTCTCTCTATCTCTCTCTCCACCTCTCTCTCCACCTCTCTTCTCTCTTCTCTCTCTCTTCTCTCTCTCTTCTCTCTCCACCTCTCTCTCCTCAGATCTTCCCTCCTCCCAACCTGCCCAGAGACTTCAGGCCGGTCCACTACTTCCGTCCCGTGGTGGACATGTCCAGCGTCAGCCCCATGGTAGCCCAGGCCCTGAAGACGTCTCGGGGACACATGACCCAGGAAGAGCCCTCTAAGGGGGGACGCCACCAGCTGGACTCTGCCCAGAGGCGAGAGCTGCTAGGGGAGGCTGCACTGCAAGGTACAGGCTGTCCTCTGTATTCTTCTTCAACCTCTTGACACAACACGAATGTTTTAATACTCGTGGGCATCTTCTCTTTATCAACCATGGTGCTATGTCTATCTCGACTCCGTTCTGCTTTTATTAATAATAGTCCTAACTACTCGCCTCCGGTCTTCTCCCCCCGTCCTCTTCCAGTATTCGAACATTAAAGACCTGCCTGGATTTGAAAGCTGGAGTCAAGGATATTTTGGATTATCAATGGTGATGTTTTTTTGTCTCCTCCCTGCCCCCTGTCCTCCTCTCTGCCCTGTCCTCCTCTCTGCCCTGTCCTCCTCTCTGCCCTGTCCTCCTCCCTGCCCTGTCCTCCTCCCTGCCCTGTCCTCCTCTCTGCCCTGTCCTCCTCCCTGCCCTGTCCTCCTTTCTGCCCTGTCCTCCTCCCTGCCCTGTCCTCCTCTCTGCCCTGTCCTCCTCTCTGCCCTGTCCTCCTCTCTGCCCTGTCCTCCTCTCTGCCCTGTCCTCCTCTCTGCCCTGTCCTCCACTCTGCCCTGTCCTCCTCCCTTCCCTGTCCTCCTCCCTGCCCTGTCCTCCTCCCTGCCCTGTCCTCCTTTCTGCCCTGTCCTCCTCCCTGCCCTGTCCTCCTCCCTGCCCTGTCCTCCTCTCTGCCCTGTCCTCCTCTCTGCCCTGTCCTCCTCTCTGCCCTGTCCTCCTCCCTGCCCTGTCCTCCTTTCTGCCCTGTCCTCCTCACTGCCCTGTCCTCCTCCCTGCCCTGTCCTCCTCTCTTCCCTGTCCTCCTCCCTGCCCTGTCCTCCTCCCTGCCCTGTCCTCCTCCCTGCCCTGTCCTCCTCTCTTCCCTGTCCTCCTCTCTGCCCTGTCCTCCTCTCTGCCCTGTCCTCCTCTCTGCCCTGTCTCCTCCTTGCCCTGTCCTCCTCCCTGCCCTGTCCTCCTCTCTGCCCTGTCCTCCTCTCTGCCCTGTCCTCCTCCCTGCCCTGTCCTCCTCCCTGTCCTGTCCTCCTCTCTGCCCTGTCCTCCTCCCTGTCCTGTCCTCCTCTCTGCCCTGTCCTCCTCCCTGCCCTGTCCTCCCCCCTCCAGGCCCCAGCTCTGTGTTTGACCTGCTGAAGGCTGAGGACAGAGAGAGACTCTCCGGCCTCCGGAGGCCCTCCTCAGATACCAGCTCAGGCCCCAGACAGCCCACCCCTGGGGAGACCAGAGCAGCTGTGGTGGCTGCAGGGGTGGCGGCTGCAGCAGCCAGAGCCTCCGCCCAGAAGGCCCTGTCTAGCAGGTACACCTATATATGTCTGTCTGGCCATGTCTGAACTATCCTGTAATGTATTGTAGTCTGGTGTTCTATATCCTGTGATGTATTGTAGTCCGGTCTTCTATATCCTGTAATGTATTGTAGTCCGGTGTTCTATATCCTGTAATGTATTGTAGTCCGGTGTTCTATATCCTGTAATGTATTGTAGTCCGGTGTTCTATATCCTGTAATGTATTGTAGTCCGGTGTTCTATATCCTGTAATATGTTGTAGTCCGGTGTTCTATATCCTGTAATGTAGTCCGGTGTTCTATATCCTGTAATGTAGTCCGGTGTTCTATATCCTGTATTGTAGTCCGGTGTTCTATATCCTGTATTGTAGTCCGGTGTTCTATATCCTGGGATATGTGTTGTAGTCCGGTGTTCTATATCCTGTAATGTATTGTAGTCCGGTGTTCTATATCCTGTAATGTATTGTAGTCCGGTGTTCTATATCCTGTAATGTATTGTAGTCCGGTGTTCTATATCCTGTAATGTATTGTAGTCCGGTGTTCTATATCCTGTAATATGTTGTAGTCCGGTGTTCTATATCCTGTATTGTAGTCCGGTGTTCTATATCCTGTAATGTGTTGTAGTCCGGTGTTCTATATCCTGTAATGTATTGTAGTCCGGTGTTCTATATCCTGTAATGTATTGTAGTCCGGTGTTCTATATCCTGTAATGTATTGTAGTCCGGTGTTCTAGATCCTGTAATGTGTTGTAGTCCGGTGTTCTATATCCTGTAATGTGTTGTAGTCCGGTGTTCTATATCCTGTAATGTATTGTAGTCCGGTGTTCTATATCCTGTAATGTGTTGTAGTCCGGTGTTCTATATCCTGTAATGTGTTGTAGTCCGGTGTTCTATATCCTGTAATGTATTGTAGTCCGGTGTTCTATATCCTGTAATGTATTGTAGTCCGGTGTTCTATATCCTGTAATGTGTTGTAGTCCGGTGTTCTATATCCTGTAATGTATTGTAGTCCGGTGTTCTATATCCTGTAATGTATTGTAGTCCGGTGTTCTATATCCTGTAATGTATTGTAGTCCGGTGTTCTATATCCTGTAATGTATTGTAGTCCGGTGTTCTATATCCTGTAATGTGTTGTAGTCCGGTGTTCTATATCCTGTAATGTGTTGTAGTCCGGTGTTCTATATCCTGTAATGTATTGTAGTCCGGTGTTCTATATCCTGTAATGTATTGTAGTCCGGTGTTCTATATCCTGTAATGTGTTGTAGTCCGGTGTTCTATATCCTGTAATGTATTGTAGTCCGGTGTTCTATATCCTGTAATGTATTGTAGTCCGGTGTTCTATATCCTGTAATGTATTGTAGTCCGGTGTTCTATATCCTTGTAACCTGCCCTGATTGTAGTCCGGTGTTCTATATCCTGTAATGTATTGTAGTCCGGTGTTCTAGATCCTGTAATGTGTTGTAGTCCGGTGTTCTAGATCCTGTAATGTGTTGTAGTCCGGTGTTCTAGATCCTGTAATGTGTTGTAGTCCGGTGTTCTAGATCCTGTAATGTGTTGTAGTCCGGTGTTCTAGATCCTGTAATGTGTTGTAGTCCGGTGTTCTAGATCCTGTAATGTATTGTAGTCCGGTGTTCTATATCCTGTAATGTATTGTAGTCCGGTGTTCTATATCCTGTATTGTAGTCCGGTGTTCTATATCCTGTAATGTATTGTAGTCCGGTGTTCTATATCCTGTAATGTGTTGTAGTCCGGTGTTCTATATCCTGTAATGTATTGTAGTCCGGTGTTCTATATCCTGTAATGTATTGTAGTCCGGTGTTCTATATCCTGTAATGTGTTGTAGTCCGGTGTTCTATATCCTGTAATGTGTTGTAGTCCGGTGTTCTATATCCTGTAATGTGTTGTAGTCCGGTGTTCTATATCCTGTAATGTATTGTAGTCCGGTGTTCTATATCCTGTAATGTGTTGTAGTCCGGTGTTCTATATCCTGTAATGTGTTGTAGTCCGGTGTTCTATATCCTGTAATGTATTGTAGTCCGGTGTTCTATATCCTGTAATGTATTGTAGTCCGGTGTTCTATATCCTGTAATGTGTTGTAGTCCGGTGTTCTATATCCTGTAATGTATTGTAGTCCGGTGTTCTATATCCTGTAATGTATTGTAGTCCGGTGTTCTATATCCTGTAATGTATTGTAGTCCGGTGTTCTATATCCTGTAATGTATTGTAGTCCGGTGTTCTATATCCTGTAATGTATTGTAGTCCGGTGTTCTATATCCTGTAATGTATTGTAGTCCGGTGTTCTATATCCTGGGATATGTGTTGTAGTCCGGTGTTCTATATCCTGGGATATGTGTTGTAGTCCGGTGTTCTATATCCTGGGATATGTGTTGTAGTCCGGTGTTCTATATCCTGTAATGTATTGTAGTCCGGTGTTCTATATCCTGTAATTTGTTGTAGTCCGGTGTTCTATATCCTTTAATGTATTGTAGTCCGGTGTTCTATATCCTGTAATGTATTGTAGTCCGGTGTTCTATATCCTGTAATGTATTGTAGTCCGGTGTTCTATATCCTGTAATGTATTGTAGTCCGGTGTTCTATATCCTGTAATGTATTGTAGTCCGGTGTTCTATATCCTGTAATGTATTGTAGTCCGGTGTTCTATATCCTGTAATGTGTTGTAGTCCGGTGTTCTATATCCTGTAATGTATTGTAGTCCGGTGTTCTATATCCTGTAATGTATTGTAGTCCGGTGTTCTATATCCTGTAATGTGTTGTAGTCCGGTGTTCTATATCCTGTAATGTATTGTAGTCCGGTGTTCTATATCCTGTAATGTATTGTAGTCCGGTGTTCTATATCCTGTAATGTATTGTAGTCCGGTGTTCTATATCCTGTAATGTATTGTAGTCCGGTGTTCTATATCCTGTAATGTATTGTAGTCCGGTGTTCTATATCCTGTAATGTATTGTAGTCCGGTGTTCTATATCCTGTATTGTAGTCCGGTGTTCTATATCCTGTATTGTAGTCCGGTGTTCTATATCCTGTAATGTGTTGTAGTCCGATGTTCTATATCCTGTAATGTATTGTAGTCCGGTGTTCTATATCCTGTATTGTAGTCCGGTGTTCTATAACCTGTATTGTAGTCCGGTGTTCTATATCCTGTATTGTAGTCCGGTGTTCTATATCCTGTATTGTAGTCCGGTGTTCTATATCCTGTATTGTAGTCCGGTGTTCTATATCCTGTATTGTAGTCCGGTGTTCTAGATCCTGTAATGTATTGTAGTCCGATGTTCTATATCCTGTATTGTAGTCCGGTGTTCTATATCCTGTATTGTAGTCCGGTGTTCTAGATCCTGTAATGTATTGTAGTCCGGTGTTCTATATCCTGTATTGTAGTCCGGTGTTCTAGATCCTGTAATGTATTGTAGTCCGATGTTCTATATCCTGTATTGTAGTCCGGTGTTCTATATCCTGTATTGAAGTCCGGTGTTCTATATCCTGTATTGTAGTCCGGTGTTCTAGATCCTGTAATGTATTGTAGTCCGATGTTCTATATCCTGTAATGTATTGTAGTCCGGTGTTCTATATCCTGTTCTCACCCCAAGCAGAGCAGCAGTCATGTCTAATGGGAACGTCAGGTCACTGAGTCTCTGTTGAATCCATCCAGGTTCTCACCCCAAGCAGAGCAGCAGTCATGTCTAATGGGAACGTCAGGTCACTGAGTCTCTGTTGAATCCATCCAGGTTCTCACCCCAAGCAGAGCAGCAGTCATGTCTAATGGGAACGTCAGGTCACTGAGTCTCTGTTGAATCCATCCAGGTTCTCACCCCAAGCAGAGCAGCAGTCATGTCTAATGGGAACGTCAGGTCACTGAGTCTCTGGTTAAGTCATGTCTAATGGGAACGTCAGGTCACTGAGTCTCTGTTGAATCCATCCAGGTTCTCACCCCAAGCAGAGCAGCAGTCATGTCTAATGGGAACGTCAGGTCACTGAGTCTCTGTTGAATCCATCCAGGTTCTCACCCCAAGCAGAGCAGCAGTCATGTCTAATGGGAACGTCAGGTCACTGAGTCTCTGGTTAAGTCATGTCTAATGGGAACGTCAGGTCACTGAGTCTCTGTTGAATCCATCCAGGTTCTCACCCCAAGCAGAGCAGCAGTCATGTCTAATGGGAACGTCAGGTCACTGAGTCTCTGGTTAAGTCATGTCTAATGGGAACGTCAGGTCACTGAGTCTCTGTTGAATCCATCCAGGTTCTCACCCCAAGCAGAGCAGCAGTCATGTCTAATGGGAACGTCAGGTCACTGAGTCTCTGTTGAATCCATCCAGGTTCTCACCCCAAGCAGAGCAGCAGTCATGTCTAATGGGAACGTCAGGTCACTGAGTCTCTGGTTAAGTCATGTCTAATGGGAACGTCAGGTCACTGAGTCTCTGTTGAATCCATCCAGGTTCTCACCCCAAGCAGAGCAGCAGTCATGTCTAATGGGAACGTCAGGTCACTGAGTCTCTGGTTAAGTCATGTCTAATGGGAACGTCAGGTCACTGAGTCTCTGTTGAATCCATCCAGGTTCTCACCCCAAGCAGAGCTGCAGCAGGAAGCTCTGAGTGTGTGGAGCGGTCCTACAGCCCAGGCCCAGACAGGACAGACCTTCAAACCCTTTGAGAGGACCCCTCATAAACAGGCCCGATACGACCTCTACATAGACCAGCTCAAACAGGGAGACAGAGGTACGGAGGCTGCATGGTGTCAAACCGATTTACTTTATTCTATGAAATGGGAGAGAGGCTCTTTTCAAAACAGACCGTCTCAAACAGGGAGACGGAGGTACGGAGGCTGGTTTGACTCCCATTTTAACAAAGGCAAAGTGCTTGACAATGACAATCTGGTTTTGTAATTTTATTATGGTCTTTTAAAGACAATAAAACCACTTTTCATGTGGAACACAGACACATTGAGAGACCTTTTTTAAAACCGTTCTGAAGAATCAGCCCATGTTCTGCTTTCAGGGCTCTCCTCTCCGACGTGCATTATCCACTAAGATTACAATGATGGTTTCATCCTTACATCTTAACCCTCTCCTCAACTGTGTCCAGATGCCCTGGAGTTGAGCTTGGACCCCACCATGACGGAGTGGGAGAGAGGGAGAGAGAGGGACGAGTTTGTCCGTGCTGCTCTCCTCTACAAGCCCAGCAACTCCTCTCTGTCCGGTCGCTTCACCAGAGCGAAACAGGATGACGGTGTGGAGGCAGACGCTGTGGAGGTGACACGAGATCAGGAGGTAGGCAGCTCTCCGCAGATTCACCATAATGTTGAAGGATTGTGGGTAATCAGTATTGAGGAGAGATCAGGAGGTAGGCAGCTCTCCACAGATTCAACATAATGTTGAAGGATTGTGGGTAATCAATACTGAGGAGAGATCAGGAGGTAGGCAGCTCTCCACAGATTCAACATAATGTTGAAGGATTGTGGGTAATCAATATTGAGGAGAGATCAGGAGGTAGGCAGCTCTCCACAGCTTCAACATAATGCTGAAGGATTGTGGGTAATCAATACTGAGAGATCAGGAGGTAGGCAGCTCTCCACAGATTCACCATAATGTTGAAGGATTGTGGGTAATCAGTACTGAGGGATCAGGAGGTAGGCAGCTCTCCACAGCTTCACCATAATGTTGAAGGATTGTGGGTAATCAGTATTGAGGAGAGATCAGGAGGTAGGCAGCTCTCCACAGCTTCACCATAATGTTGAAGGATTGTGGGTAATCAATACTGAGGAGAGATCAGGAGGTAGGCAGCTCTCCACAGCTTCACCATAATGTTGAAGGATTGTGGGTAATCAATATTGAGGAGAGATCAGGAGGTAGGCAGCTCTCCACAGCTTCAACATAATGCTGAAGGATTGTGGGTAATCAATACTGAGAGATCAGGAGGTAGGCAGCTCTCCACAGATTCACCATAATGTTGAAGGATTGTGGGTAATCAATACTGAGGAGAGATCAGGAGGTAGGCAGCTCTCCACAGATTCACCATAATGTTGAAGGATTGTGGGTAATCAATACTGAGGAGAGATCAGGAGGTAGGCAGCTCTCCACAGCTTCACCATAATGTTGAAGGATTGTGGGTAATCAATACTGAGGAGAGATCAGGATGGCTTCCAGAGTATGAGGTGTTTTATTGACGAAGACGAGCAGAGACATGACGGTGGTGGAAGCAAGAAAACAGCGTGAAAACTCTAGTACACATCTCAAGCCTTACGTTCATCTTTGTTAATAACTGGCCTTACTTCCTTGTTCATCTCTGTTAATACCTGGCCTTACTTCCTTGTTCATCTCTGTTAATAGCTGGCCTTACTTCCTTGTTCATCTCTGTTAATAGCTGGCCTTACTTCCTTGTTCATCTCTGTTAATACCTGGCCTTACTTCCTTGTTCATCTCTGTTAATAGCTGGCCTTACTTCCTTATTCATCTCTGTTAATAGCTGGCCTTACTTCCTTGTTCATCTCTGTTAATACCTGGCCTTACTTCCTTGTTCATCTTTGTTAATAGCTGGCCTTACTTCCTTGTTCATCTCTGTTAATAGCTGGCCTTACTTCCTTGTTCATCTCTGTTAATAGCTGGCCTTACTTCCTTGTTCATCTCTGTTAATACCTGGCCTTACTTCCTTGTTCATCTCTGTTAATACCTGGCCTTACTTCCTTGTTCATCTCTGTTAATAGCTGGCCTTACTTCCTTGTTCATCTCTGTTAATAGCTGGCCTTACTTCCTTGTTCATCTCTGTTAATACCTGGCCTTACTTCCTTGTTCATCTCTGTTAATAGCTGGCCTTACTTCCTTGTTCATCTCTGTTAATAGCTGGCCTTACTTCCTTGTTCATCTCTGTTAATAGCTGGCCTTACTTCCTTGTTCATCTCTGTTAATGCCTGACCTTACTTCCTTGTTCATCTCTGTTAATACCTGGCCTTACTTCCTTGTTCATCTCTGTTAATAGCTGGCCTTACTTCCTTATTCATCTCTGTTAATACCTGGCCTTACTTCCTTGTTCATCTCTGTTAATAGCTGGCCTTACTTCCTTGTTCATCTCTGTTAATAGCTGGCCTTACTTCCTTGTTCATCTCTGTTAATAGCTGGCCTTACTTCCTTATTCATCTCTGTTAATACCTGGCCTTACTTCCTTGTTCATCTCTGTTAATGCCTGGCCTTACTTCCGCGTTCATCTCTGTTAATAGCTGGCCTTACTTCCTTGTTCATCTCTGTTAATACCTGGCCTTACTTCCTTGTTCATCTTTGTTAATGCCTGGCCTTACTTCCTTGTTCATCTCTGTTTAATACCTGGCCTTACTTCCTTGTTCATCTCTGTTAATAGCTGGCCTTACTTCCTTGTTCATCTCTGTTAATACCTGGCCTTACTTCCTTGTTCATCTCTGTTAATACCTGGCCTTACTTCCTTGTTCATCTCTGTTAATGCCTGGCCTTACTTCCTTGTTCATCTCTGTTAATACCTGGCCTTACTTCCTTGTTCATCTCTGTTAATACCTTGCCTTACTTCCTTGTTCATCTTTGTTAATGCCTGGCCTTACTTCCTTGTTCATATATGTTAATAGCTGGCCTTACTTCCTTGTTCATCTCTGTTAATAGCTGGCCTTACTTCCTTGTTCATCTCTGTTAATAGCTGGCCTTACTTCCTTGTTAATAGCTGGCCTTACTTCCTTGTTCATCTCTGTTAATACCTGGCCTTACTTCCTTGTTCATCTCTGTTAATACCTGGCCTTACTTCCTTGTTCATCTCTGTTAATAGCTGGCCTTACTTCCTTGTTCATCTCTGTTAATACCTGGCCTTACTTCCTTGTTCATCTCTGTTAATACCTGGCCTTACTTCCTTGTTCAACCCAGGATTGGGTTGCAGGCTGGGCGTCCAGGATTGGGTTGCAGGCTGGGCGTCCAGGATTGGGTTACAGGCTGTGCATCCAGGATTGGGTTACAGGCTGTGCGTACAGGATTTGGTTGCAGGCTGTGCGTCCAGGATTGGGTTGCAGGCTGGGCGTCCAGGATTGGGTTACAGGCTGTACGTCCAGGATTGGGTTGCAGGCTGTGCGTCCAGGATTGGGTTACAGGCTGTGCGTCCAGGATTGGGTTGCAGGCTGGGCGTCCAGGATTGGGTTGCAGGCTGGGCGTCCAGGATTGGGTTGCAGGCTGGGCGTCCAGGATTGGGTTACAGGCTGGGCGTCCAGGATTGGGTTGCAGGCTGGGCATCCAGGATTGGGTTACAGGCTGTGCATCCAGGATTGGGTTACAGGCTGTTCATCCAGGATTGGTTTGCAGGCTGGGCGTCCAGGATTGGGTTGCAGGCTGGGCGTCCAGGATTGGGTTGCAGGCTGTACATCCAGGATTGGGTTGCAGGCTGTACATCCAGGATTGGGTTGCAGGCTGGGCGTCCAGGATTGGGTTGCAGGCTGGGCGTCCAGGATTGGGTTGCAGGCTGTACATCCAGGATTGGGTTGCAGGCTGTACATCCAGGATTGGGTTACAGGCTGTACATCCAGGATTGGGGTGCAGGCTGTACATCCAGGATTGGGTTGCAGGCTTGGCGTCCAGGATTGGGTTGCAGGCTGTACATCCAGGATTGGGTTGCAGGCTTGGCGTCCAGGATTGGGTTGCAGGCTGTACATCCAGGATTGGGTTGCAGGCTGGGCGTCCAGGATTGGGTTGCAGGCTGGGCGTCCAGGATTGGGTTACAGGCTGTTTGTCCAGGATTGGTTTACAGGCTGTGCGTCCAGGTTTGGGTTGCAGGCTGGGCGTCCAGGATTGGGTTGCAAGCTGTGCGTCCAGGATTGGGTTGCAGGCTGGGCGTCCAGGATTGGGCTACAGGCTGGGCGTCCAGGATTGGGTTGCAGGCTGTTTGTCCAGGATTGGGTTACAGGCTGTACGTCCAGGATTAGGTTACAGGCTGGACGTCCAGGAATGGGTTACAGGCTGGGCGTCCAGGATTGGGTTGCAGGCTGTTTGTCCAGGATTTAGTTACAGGCTGTACATCCAAGATCTGGTTGCAGGCTGGGCGTCCAGGATTGGGTTGCAGGCTGGGCGTCCAGGATTGGACATGAGGCTCAGTGTGTTGATCCTCTGTTCTGCCTGTTTTTCTTCAGAATGATGTGGACGACAAGCAGGCAGCCGTGAAGATGAAGATGTTTGGAAAACTGACCAGAGACACGTTTGAATGGCACCCTGACAAACTGCTCTGCAAGAGATTCAATATACCTGACCCCTATCCTGGGTACGACACACACACATACATACACACACACTTGACCACCACGGAATAAATGGTACTATGAATACTAATGCTCAATGGTTACTGCTTGTGTCATTGCATTGGCCTCTAACTGTAGTTGTCTATCCAGGTCAGGATTTGTCACCTCTAATTGTGGTTTTCTTTCCAGGTCAGGGTTTGTGGGAATGCCCAAAGTGAAGAGAGACAAGTTCTCTGTGTTTAACTTCCTGACTGTATCAGAGAGTCCAACAGCTAGTGCTTCCCCCGCTCCACAAGGTAACAAACAATCAGTTCCACTTTATCCAGACACGTCCCATTTTATCTCAAGTGTTACGGGGAGAATATCAGTGTCGTGTCGTTGACTATCATTAAATGTTAAGACTGTATTTTATCAAATCAATTCTCTGTGTAATTTAATTACGTGATTAAACTAATCATGTAACTTTAAATAACTAGGAAGTCGGCACCACGGGAAGATGTTTTAGAGTATTTATTTCCTGAATTAGCTCTTCCGATATTTTCATATCTTAGCGATTATTCACTTATTAATGTGTTATTACCTCATCAGTCTCATTACTGAACGTCTCAAACCCCTTGGATATCTGCATGAAACCTGAATCAGCGATATACAAATCAACTTAATTACATAAACACACACACACACACAATAGGTCATATATGGGTTACTAAATGATACAAAGGAAAAAGTCCCTAGCGGACCAAACCGATATGACGGCTTGGTAGACAAAGGAACGGGGGTGGGGACCACTCAAGAGCGGGAAAACTCCTAGTGGATTCAAGTACATACAGTTGACTAAACTACACTATACTACACCTCACTAAACTAAACTACACTCATAGAAATGCCTTTACTTTGAACATGAACAACCACTCATTCGAAAATAAATGACAATTTACATATTTACGAGTGTATGCCTTTGTTGTCCCTCTCTGTGGTCGCCGGTCCGTCTGCTGGATAGTCAGTCGACAGAAAGCCTCTGGTTTGTCCACCAGAGATCAAAGTCAGTCTGAGGTGTAGGTTGTTATAATGGATACTTCAGAGTACCATTCGGGAAATGTTCTTAGATTGGATGTGTTTACCAGACTAAAGTATTTAAACAGCTGCAGCCTGAATAATTGTTCTTTTAGTTTGTAGATTTCTCAGCCGTTTCAACGTGGGAATGATCTCCACGTTCTCTGGTCAAAGTCCTTAGAGTTGCCAACCATTTCAACATGTAGCAACAGCTCCATGTCTTCTGGTCTAATGTCCATTTTGTCACGGGCGGTTTTATACTCTGTGGAAGATAGGGAGCGGTTTCCATGACGCAGATGTAAATGTCTGTACTCACGTGGGGGGCGTGGCCACTGACTAGTTAACTTTATATGAAAATCCATACTCTCATTTAGAAGGCTAACATCACATTACATCTTTTCACAAATAGTTTCATATTAAATCGTATATGTTTCACAGCATTTAGATGTGAACTCCATCATTGAGAAGTGGACACAACCAGAGACACAGTAATGTGCGTTTCCTGTCCTTCATTTCCTGTCCTTCATTTCCTGTCCTTCATTTCCTGTCCTTCCTTCCTGTCCTTCATGAGATCACCAAATGAAACACACTCGACTGTCCCTTAAGTGTCCACGGACCACTCCCACATTCTCCAAAATATAAATATTGTTTAATTATTCAAATGTTTAAAGTCCAAGGAGTCTCTCTGTGTAACACAGTTTACATTCCAATCTCCAGCACTACAGAGCATAGAGGCGGCGTATTTTACGGCCTCCATTAAACAGCCGACTCCCCCCCCCCCCCCCCCCCCCACCCCCCCCCCCCCCCCGAGAGAGAGAGCACGCTGTGGAGCGGACCCACTGTAACCTGATCCTTCAGATCATCACAGGAGAGTCATGACGAGTCTGTACCAACCAAGTTCATTTAATCTACAGTGTTATGAGGAGATTATCAGAGTCTCTACCAACCCGGTTCATTTAATCTACAGAGTCTCTACCAACCCGGTTCATTTAATCTACAGAGTCTCTACCAACCCGGTTCATTTAATCTACAGTGTTATGAGGAGATTATCAGAGTCTCTACCAACCCGGTTCATTTAATCTACAGTGTTATGAGGAGAATATCAGAGTCTCTACCAACCCGGTTCATTTAATCTACAGAGTCTCTACCAACCCGGTTCATTTAATCTACAGAGTCTCTACCAACCCGGTTCATTTAATCTACAGAGTCTCTACCAACCCGGTTCATTTAATCTACAGTGTCTCTACCAACCCGGTTCATTTAATCTACAGAGTCTCTACCAACCTGGTTCATTTAATCTACAGAGTCTCTACCAACCCGGTTCATTTAATCTACAGTGTTATGAGGAGAATATCAGAGTCTCTACCAACCTGGTTCATTTAATCTACAGAGTCTCTACCAACCCGGTTCATTTAATCTACAGTGTTATGAGGAGAATATCAGAGTCTCTACCAACCCGGTTCATTTAATCTACAGTCTCTACCAACCTGGTTCATTTAATCTACAGAGTCTCTACCAACCTGGTTCATTTAATCTACAGAGTCTCTACCAACCCGGTTCATTTAATCTACAGTGTTATGAGGAGATTATCAGAGTCTCTACCAACCCGGTTCATTTAATCTACAGAGTCTCTACCAACCCGGTTCATTTAATCTACAGTGTTATGAGGAGAATATCAGAGTCTCTACCAACCCGGTTCATTTAATCTACAGAGTCTCTACCAACCCGGTTCATTTAATCTACAGAGTCTCTACCAACCCGGTTCATTTCATCTACAGTTTTATGAGGAGATTATCAGAGTCTCTACCAACCTGGTTCATTTAATCTACAGAGTCTCTACCAACCCGGTTCATTTAATCTACAGAGTCTCTACCAACCCGGTTCGTTTAATCTACAGAGTCTCTACCAACCCGGTTCATTTAATCTACAGTGTTATGAGGAGATTATCAGAGTCTCTACCCCAAAAAATTATCTACTGAGCTCTTATTCCATTAGTCTGGAGAGTGTGCTAGTGCAGACATCACATCACACACTGCTTAGTAAACCTGTCCCCTACGTCTCTCTGTCCCTCTCTGTGTAAACCTGTCCCCTACGTCTCTGTGTAAACCTGTCCCCTACGTCTCTCTGTCCCTCTCTGTGTAAACCTGTCCCCTACGTCTCTCTGTCCCTCTCTGTGTAAACCTGTCCCCTACGTCTCTCTGTCCCTCTCTGTGTAAACCTGTCCCCTACGTCTCTGTGTAAACCTGTCCCCTACGTCTCTCTGTCCCTCTCTGTGTAAACCTGTCACCTGCGTCTCTCTGTCCCTCTCTGTGTAAACCTGTCCCCTACGTCTCTCTGTCCCTCTCTGTGTAAACCTGTCCCCTGCGTCTCTCTGTCCCTCTCTGTGTAAACCTGTCCCCTACGGCTCTCTGTGTAAACCTGTCCCCTACGTCTCTCTGTGTAAACCTGGCTCCTACGTCTCTCTGTGTAAACCTGTCCCCTACGTCTCTCTGTGTAAACCTGTCCCCTACGTCTCTCTGTGTAAACCTGGCCCCTACGTCTCTCTGTAAACCTGTCCCTCTCTGTGTAAACCTGTCCCCTACGTCTCTCTGTGTAAACCTGGCCCCTACGTCTCTCTGTGTAAACCTGGCCCCTACGTCTCTCTGTAAACCTGCCCCTCTCTGTGTAAATCTGTCCCTACGTCTCTCTGTCCCTCTGTGTAAACCTGGCCCCTACGTCTCTGTGTAAACCTGTCCTTCTCTGTGTAAACCTGGCCCCTACGTCTCTCTGTAAACCTGTCCCTCTCTGTGTAAACCTGGCCCCTATGTCTCTCTGTCCCTCTCTGTGTAAACCTGTCCCCTACGTCTCTCTGTGTAAACCTGGCCCCTACGTCTCTCTGTGTAAACCTGTCCCCTACGTCTCTCTGTAAACCTGGCCCCTGCGTCTCTCTGTGTAAACCTGGCCCCTACGTCTCTCTGTAAACCTGTCCCTCTCTGTGTAAACCTGTCCCCTGCGTCTCTCTGTGTAAACCTGTCCCCTGCGTCTCTC
Source organism: Salvelinus fontinalis (assembly GCF_029448725.1). Lineage (NCBI taxonomy): Eukaryota > Metazoa > Chordata > Actinopteri > Salmoniformes > Salmonidae > Salvelinus > Salvelinus fontinalis. The sequence goes on along the minus strand of NW_026600309.1, from coordinate 120,573 downwards.
TGTGTAAACCTGCCCCTACGTCTCTCTGTCCCTCTCTGTGTAAACCTGGCCCCTACGTCTCTCTCTGTCCCTCTCTGTGTAAACCTGTCCCCTACGTCTCTCTGTGTAAACCTGTCCCCTACGTCTCTCTGTCCTTCTCTGTGTAAACCTGGCCCCTACGTCTCTCTGTCCCTCCCTGTGTAAACCTGTCCCTCTCTGTGTAAACCTGTCCCTACGTCTCTCTGTCCCTCCATGTGTAAACCTGTCCCTCTCTGTGTAAACCTGTCCCTACGTCTCTCTGTCCCTCTCTGTGTAAACCTGTCCCTACGTCTCTCTGTAAACCTGTCCCTCTCTGTGTAAACCTGTCCCTACGTCTCTCTGTCCCTCTCTGTGTAAACCTGTCCCTACGTCTCTCTGTAAACCTGTCCCTCTCTGTGTAAACCTGTCCCTACGTCTCTCTGTCCCTCTCTGTGTAAACCTGTCCCTCTCTGTGTAAACCTGTCCCTACGTCTCTCTGTCCCTCTCTGTGTAAACCTGTCCCTACGTCTCTCTGTCCCTCTCTGTGTAAACCTGGCCCCTACGTCTCTCTGTCCCTCTCTGTGTAAACCTGGCCCCTACGTTTCTGTGTAAACCTGGCCCCTACGTCTCTCTGTGTAAACCTGTCCCTCTCTGTGTAAACCTGTCCCTACGTCTCTCTGTCCCTCTCTGTGTAAACCTGTCCCTACGTCTCTCTGTCCCTCTCTGTGTAAACCTGGCCCCTGCGTCTCTCTGTGTAAACCTGGCCCCTACGTCTCTCTGTGTAAACCTGGCCCCTACGTCTCTCTGTAAACCTGTCCCTCTCTGTGTAAACCTGTCCCTACGTCTCTCTGTCCCTCTCTGTGTAAACCTGTCCCTACGTCTCTCTGTCCCTCTCTGTGTAGCTGTGAAGCCGTCTGAGCCAGGGAAGAGGTCCAGGTGGGATGTGTCTGGCCAGGCTGGGGACAAGGAGAGGAAGGAGAAGGATCCGGTCAGTGAGTTCCTCAGTGTGGCTCGTATTGAAGCCTCTGGGTCAGGACCAGACACCTCTACTACTGATGACCCTACAACGGATCCTACTGGAGAGGTACTGGTACCATACATCACTGATCCTACTGTAGAGGTACTGGTAGCATCCTACTACATCACTGATCCTACTGTAGAGGTACTGGTACCATCCTACTACATCACTGATCCTACTGTAGAGGTACTGGTACCATCCTACTACACTACATCACTAATCCTACTGTAGAGGTACTGGTACCATCCTACTACACTACATCACTGATCCTACTGTAGAGGTACTGGTACCATACATCACTGATCCTACTGTAGAGGTACTGGTACCATCCTACTACATTACTGATCCTACTGTAGAGGTACTGGTACCATCCTACTACACTACATCACTGATCCTACTGTAGAGGTACTGGTACCATCCTACTACATTACTGATCCTACTGTAGAGGTACTGGTACCATCCTACTACACTACATCACTGATCCTACTGTAGAGGTACTGGTACCATCCTACTACATACATCACTGATCCTACTGTAGAGGTACTGGTACCATCCCACTACATCACTGATCCTACTGTAGAGGTACTGGTACCATCCTACTACACTACATCACTGATCCTACTGTAGAGGTACTGGTACCATCCCACTACACTACATCACTGATCCTACTGTAGAGGTACTGGTACCATCCTACTACATTACTGATCCTACTGTAGAGGTACTGGTACCATCCTACTACATTACTGATCCTACTGTAGAGGTACTGGTACCATCCTACTACATCACTGATCCTACTGTAGAGGTACTGGTACCATCCTACTACATCACTGATCCTACTGTAGAGGTACTGGTACCATCCTACTACACTACATCACTGATCCTACTGTAGAGGTACTGGTACCATCCTACTACACTACATTACTGATCCTACTGTAGAGGTACTGGTACCATCCTACTACACTACATCACTGATCCTACTGTAGAGGTACTGGTACCATCCTACTACATACATCACTGATCCTACTGTAGAGGTACTGGTACCATCCCACTACATCACTGATCCTACTGTAGAGGTACTGGTACCATCCTACTACACTACATCACTGATCCTACTGTAGAGGTACTGGTACCATCCCACTACACTACATCACTGATCCTACTGTAGAGGTACTGGTACCATCCTACTACATTACTGATCCTACTGTAGAGGTACTGGTACCATCCTACTACATTACTGATCCTACTGTAGAGGTACTGGTACCATCCTACTACATCACTGATCCTACTGTAGAGGTACTGGTACCATCCTACTACATCACTGATCCTACTGTAGAGGTACTGGTACCATCCTACTACACTACATCACTGATCCTACTGTAGAGGTACTGGTACCATCCTACTACACTACATCACTGATCCTACTGTAGAGGTACTGGTACCATCCTACTACATACATCACTGATCCTACTGTAGAGGTACTGGTACCATCCTACTACATCACTGATCCTACTGTAGAGGTACTGGTACCATCCTACTACACTACATCACTGATCCTACTGTAGAGGTACTGGTACCATCCTACTACACTACATCACTGATCCTACTGTAGAGGTACTGGTACCATCCTACTACATCACTGATCCTACTGTAGAGGTACTGGTACCATCCTACTACACTACATCACTGATCCTACTGTAGAGGTACTGGTACCATCCTACATCACTGATCCTACTGTAGAGGTACTGGTACCATCCTACTACACTACATCACTGATCCTACTGTAGAGGTACTGGTACCATCCTACTACACTACATCACTGATCCTACTGTAGAGGTACTGGTACCATCCTACTACACTACATCACTGATCCTACTGTAGAGGTACTGGTACCATCCTACTACACTACATCACTGATCCTACTGTAGAGGTACTGGTACCATCCTACTATACTACATCCCTGATCCTACTGTAGAGGTACTGGTACCATCCTACTACATACATCACTGATCCTACTGTAGAGGTACTGGTACCATCCTACTACACTACATCACTGATCCTACTGTAGAGGTACTGGTACCATCCTACTACACTACATCACTGATCCTACTGTAGAGGTACTGGTACCATCCTACTACACTACATCACTGATCCTACTGTAGAGGTACTGGTACCATCCTACTATACTACATCCCTGATCCTACTGTAGAGGTACTGGTACCATCCTACTACATACATCACTGATCCTACTGTAGAGGTACTGGTACCATCCTACTACACTACATCACTGATCCTACTGTAGAGGTACTGGTACCATCCTACTACATCCCTGATCCTACTGTAGAGGTACTGGTACCATCCTACTACATACATCCCTGATCCTACTGTAGAGGTACTGGTACCATCCTACTACATCCCTGATCCTACTGTAGAGGTACTGGTACCATCCTACTACATACATCACTGATCCTACTGTAGAGGTACTGGTACCATCCTACTACATCACTGATCCTACTGTAGAGGTACTGGTACCATCCTACTACATCACTGATCCTACTGTAGAGGTACTGGTACCATCCTACTACATCCCTGATCCTACTGTAGAGGTACTGGTACCATCCTACTACATCACTGATCCTACTGTAGAGGTACTGGTACCATCCTACTACATCACTGATCCTACTGTAGAGGTACTGGTACCATCCTACTACATCCCTGATCCTACTGTAGAGGTACTGGTACCATCCTACTACATTACTGATCCTACTGTAGAGGTACTGGTACCATCCTACTACATTACTGATCCTACTGTAGAGGTACTGGTACCATCCTACTACACTACATCACTGATCCTACTGTAGAGGTACTGGTACCATCCTACTACACTACATCACTGATCCTACTGTAGAGGTACTGGTACCATCCTACTACATTACTGATCCTACTGTAGAGGTACTGGTACCATCCTACTATACTACATCCCTGATCCTACTGTAGAGGTACTGGTACCATCCTACTACATACATCACTGATCCTACTGTAGAGGTACTGGTACCATCCTACTACACTACATCACTGATCCTACTGTAGAGGTACTGGTACCATCCTACTACACTACATCACTGATCCTACTGTAGAGGTACTGGTACCATCCTACTACATCACTGATCCTACTGTAGAGGTACTGGTACCATCCTACTACATCACTGATCCTACTGTAGAGGTACTGGTACCATCCTACTACATACATCACTGATCCTACTGTAGAGGTACTGGTACCATCCTACTACATACATCACTGATCCTACTGTAGAGGTACTGGTACCATCCTACTACACTACATCACTGATCCTACTGTAGAGGTACTGGTACCATCCTACTACACTACATCACTGATCCTACTGTAGAGGTACTGGTACCATCCCACTACATCACTGATCCTACTGTAGAGGTACTGGTACCATCCTACTACATCACTGATCCTACTGTAGAGGTACTGGTACCATCCCACTACATCACTGATCCTACTGTAGAGGTACTGGTACCATCCTACTACATCACTGATCCTACTGTAGAGGTACTGGTACCATCCCACTACATCACTGATCCTACTGTAGAGGTACTGGTACCATCCCACTACATCACTGATCCTACTGTAGAGGTACTGGTACCATCCTACTACATCACTGATCCTACTGTAGAGGTACTGGTACCATCCTACTACATCACTGATCCTACTGTAGAGGTACTGGTACCATCCTACTACATCACTGATACTACTGTAGAGGTACTGGTACCATCCCACTACACTACATCACTGATCCTACTGTAGAGGTACTGGTACCATCCTACTACACTACATCACTGATCCTACTGTAGAGGTACTGGTACCATCCTACTACATCACTGATCCTACTGTAGAGGTACTGGTACCATCCTACTACATCACTGATCCTACTGTAGAGGTACTGGTACCATCCTACTACATCACTGATCCTACTGTAGAGGTACTGGTACCATCCTACTACATCACTGATCCTACTGTAGAGCTACTGGTACCATCCTACTACACTACATCACTGATCCTACTGTAGAGGTACTGGTACCATCCTACTACACTACATACATCACTGATCCTACTGTAGAGGTACTGGTACCATCCTACTACACTACATCACTGATCCTACTGTAGAGGTACTGGTACCATCCTACTACACTACATCACTGATCCTACTGTAGAGGTACTGGTACCATCCTACTACATACATCACTGATCCTACTGTAGAGGTACTGGTACCATCCTACTACATCACTGATCCTACTGTAGAGGTACTGGTACCATCCTACTACATCACTGATCCTACTGTAGAGGTACTGGTACCATCCTACTACATCACTGATCCTACTGTAGAGGTACTGGTACCATCCTACTACACTACATCACTGATCCTACTGGAGAGGTACTGGTACCATCCTACTACATACATCACTGATCCTACTGTAGAGGTACTGGTACCATCCTACTACATCACTGATCCTACTGTAGAGGTACTGGTACCATCCTACTACACTACATCACTGATCCTACTGTAGAGGTACTGGTACCATCCTACTACACTACATCACTGATCCTACTGTAGAGGTACTGGTACCATCCTACTACATCACTGATCCTACTGTAGAGGTACTGGTACCATCCTACTACACTACATCACTGATCCTACTGTAGAGGTACTGATACCATCCTACTACACTACATCACTGATCCTACTGTAGAGGTACTGGTACCATCCTACTACATCACTGATCCTACTGTAGAGGTACTGGTACCATCCTACTACATCACTGATCCTACTGGAGAGGTACTGGTACCATCCTACTACATCACTGATCCTACTGTAGAGGTACTGGTACCATCCTACTACATCACTGATCCTACTGTAGAGGTACTGGTACCATCCTACTACATACATCATTGATCCTACTGTAGAGGTTCTGGTACCATCCTACTACATACATCACTGATCCTACTGTAGAGGTACTGGTACCATCCTACTACATCACTGATCCTACTGTAGAGGTACTGGTAGCATCCTACTACACTACATCACTGATCCTACTGTAGAGGTACTGGTACCATCCTACTACACTACATCACTGATCCTACTGTAGAGGTACTGGTACCATCCTACTACATACATCATTGATCCTACTGTAGAGGTTCTGGTACCATCCTACTACACTACATCACTGATCCTACTGTAGAGGTACTGGTACCATCCTACTACATACATCACTGATCCTACTGTAGAGGTACTGGTACCATCCTACTACACTACATCACTGATCCTACTGTAGAGGTACTGGTACCATCCTACTACACTACATCACTGATCCTACTGTAGAGGTACTGGTACCATCCTACTACACTACATCACTGATCCTACTGTAGAGGTACTGGTACCATCCTACTACATCACTGATCCTACTGTAGAGGTACTGGTACCATCCTACTACACTACATCACTGATCCTACTGTAGAGGTACTGGTACCATCCTACTACACTACATCACTGATCCTACTGTAGAGGTACTGGTACCATCCTACTACATCACTGATCCTACTGTAGAGGTACTGGTACCATCCTACTACACTACATCACTGATCCTACTGTAGAGGTACTGGTACCATCCTACTATATACATCACTGATCCTACTGTAGAGGTACTGGTACCATCCTACTACACTACATCACTGATCCTACTGTAGAGGTACTGGTACCATCCTACTACACTACATCACTGATCCTACTGTAGAGGTACTGGTACCATCCTACTACACTACATCACTGATCCTACTGTAGAGGTTCTGGTACCATCCTACTACACTACATCACTGATCCTACTGTAGAGGTACTGGTACCATCCTACTACATACATCACTGATCCTACTGTAGAGGTACTGGTACCATCCTACTACACTACATCACTGATCCTACTGTAGAGGTACTGGTACCATCCTACTACACTACATCACTGATCCTACTGTAGAGGTACTGGTACCATCCTACTACACTACATCACTGATCCTACTGTAGAGGTACTGGTACCATCCTACTACATCACTGATCCTACTGTAGAGGTACTGGTACCATCCTACTACACTACATCACTGATCCTACTGTAGAGGTACTGGTACCATCCTACTACATCACTGATCCTACTGTAGAGGTACTGGTACCATCCTACATCACTGATCCTACTGTAGAGGTACTGGTACCATCCTACTACACTACATCACTGATCCTACTGTAGAGGTACTGGTACCATCCTACTACACTACATCACTGATCCTACTGTAGAGGTACTGGTACCATCCTACTACACTACATCACTGATCCTACTGTAGAGGTACTGGTACCATCCTACTACACTACATCACTGATCCTACTGTAGAGGTACTGGTACCATCCTACTACACTACATCACTGATCCTACTGTAGAGGTACTGGTACCATCCTACTACATTACTGATCCTACTGTAGAGGTACTGGTACCATCCTACTATACTACATCCCTGATCCTACTGTAGAGGTACTGGTACCATCCTACTACATCACTGATCCTACTGTAGAGGTACTGGTACCATCCTACTACATCACTGATCCTACTGTAGAGGTACTGGTACCATCCTACTACACTACATCACTGATCCTACTGTAGAGGTACTGGTACCATCCTACTACACTACATCACTGATCCTACTGTAGAGGTACTGGTACCATCCTACTACACTACATCACTGATCCTACTGTAGAGGTACTGGTACCATCCTACTACACTACATCACTGATCCTACTGTAGAGGTACTGGTACCATCCTACTACACTACATCACTGATCCTACTGTAGAGGTACTGGTACCATACTGATCATACTGACAGACGTGACAGTCTACTAGCGTAGAGGCTTGACAGTCCACTAGCGTAGGGGCTTGACAGTCCACTAGCGTAGGGGCTTGACAGTCCACTAGCGTAGGGGCTTGACAGTCCACTAGCGTAGGGGCTTGACAGTCCACTAGCGTAGGGGCTTGACAGTCCACTAGCGTAGGGGCTTGACAGTCCTCTGTAAAACGTAGAGGCTTGACAGTCCACTAGCGTAGAGGCTAGACAGTCCACTAGCGTAGAGGCTTGACAGTCCACTAGCGTAGAGGCTTGACAGTCCACTAGCGTAGAGGCTTGACAGTCCACTAGCGTAGAGGCTTGACAGTCCACTAGCGTAGAGGCTTGACAGTCCACTGTAAAACGTAGAGGCTTGACAGTCCACTGTAAAACGTAGAGGCTTGACAGTCCACTGTAAAACGTAGAGGCTTGACAGTCCACTGTAAAACGTAGAGGCTTGACAGTCCACTGTAAAATGTAGAGGCTTGACAGTCCACTAGCGTAGAGGCTTGACAGTCCACTGTAAAATGTAGAGGCTTGACAGTCCACTGTAAAACGTAGAGGCTTGACAGTCCACTGTAAAACGTAGAGGCTTGACAGTCCACTGTAAAACGTAGAGGCTTGACAGTCCACTGTAAAACGTAGAGGCTTGACAGTCCACTGTAAAACGTAGAGGCTTGACAGTCCACTGTAAAACGTAGAGGCTTGACAGTCCACTGTAAAACGTAGAGGCTTGACAGTCCACTGTAAAACGTAGAGGCTTGACAGTCCACTGTAAAACGTAGAGGCTTGACAGTCCACTGTAAAACGTAGAGGCTTGACAGACGTAAGAGATACAAATGTTTTGTAAGTCACATGTTGTTAATCGATGATCTTTCTGACTAACTGAGCAGCCAGACATGGAGAAGAAAGACGAGGAGGAGGAGGTGGAGGAGGAGGAGGAGAACAGGCCACCTATGGATCTGTTCAAGGCCATCTTCGCCAGTTGTTCAGACGAGAAGTCTTCCTCTTCTTCTGAAGGAGAGAGTGAGGAGGAGGAGAAGGAGGAAGGTGTCCGGAGCAAGGCTGGGACCGGGCCTCAGATATCTAACCAGTTGAATGTCAACACACCCCGACCTGCTCCTCCCGTGTCTGTGTCGGCTACACCCGGCCTGCACCCAGGTACGAACACTGGTCCTTCTCTTCCTATAGCCAATATAGATTGGTGGTTGAACAATGGCTCTTTGGGTAGTTAGGAGAATAATGAGAGATTTGTATTTATTATGGATCCCCATTAGCTGCTGCCAAGGTATTCATTACAGAATTCACAACCCACTAAGAGATCTCTGACAGAGGACAACATGGACATGGTATTAACTCTCTGGGTAGTGGAGAATGATGAGACATCTGATGGTTTTAACTCTCTGGGTAGTGGAGAATGATGAGACATCTCTGATGGTTTTAACTCTCTGGGTAGTGGAGAATGATGAGAGACCTCTGATGGTTTTAACTCTCTGGGTAGTGGAGAATGATGAGACATCTCTGATGGTTTTAACTCTCTGGGTAGTGGAGAATGATGAGAGACATCTCTGATGGTTTTAACTCTCTGGGTAGTGGAGAATGATGAGAGATCTCTGATGGTTTTAACTCTCTGGGTAGTGGAGAATGATGAGAGATCTCTGATGGTTTTAACTCTCTGGGTAGTGGAGAATGATGAGAGACATCTCTGATGGTTTTAACTCTCTGGGTAGTGGAGAATGATGAGACATCTCTGATGGTTTTAACTCTCTGGGTAGTGGAGAATGATGAGAGACCTCTGATGGTTTTAACTCTCTGGGTAGTGGAGAATGATGAGAGACATCTCTGATGGTTTTAACTCTCTGGGTAGTGGAGAATGATGAGAGACCTCTGATGGTTTTAACTCTCTGGGTAGTGGAGAATGATGGAGACATCTCTGATGGTTTTAACTCTCTGGGTAGTGGAGAATGATGAGACATCTCTGATGGTTTTAACTCTCTGGGTAGTGGAGAATGATGAGAGACCTCTGATGGTTTTAACTCTCTGGGTAGTGGAGAATGATGAGACATCTCTGATGGTTTTAACTCTCTGGGTAGTGGAGAATGATGGAGACATCTCTGATGGTTTTAACTCTCTGGGTAGTGGAGAATGATGAGACATCTCTGATGGTTTTAACTCTCTGGGTAGTGGAGAATGATGAGAGATCTCTGATGGTTTTAACTCTCTGGGTAGTGGAGAATGATGAGACATCTCTGATGGTTTTAACTCTCTGGGTAGTGGAGAATGATGAGATATCTCTGATGGTTTTAACTCTCTGGGTAGTGGAGAATGACGAGACATCTCTGATGGTTTTAACTCTCTGGGTAGTGGAGAATGATGAGAGACCTCTGATGGTTTTAACTCTCTGGGTAGTGGAGAATGATGAGAGACATCTCTGATGGTTTTAACTCTCTGGGTAGTGGAGAATGATGAGAGACCTCTGATGGTTTTAACTCTCTGGGTAGTGGAGAATGATGGAGACATCTCTGATGGTTTTAACTCTCTGGGTAGTGGAGAATGATGAGACATCTCTGATGGTTTTAACTCTCTGGGTAGTGGAGAATGATGAGAGACCTCTGATGGTTTTAACTCTCTGGGTAGTGGAGAATGATGAGACATCTCTGATGGTTTTAACTCTCTGGGTAGTGGAGAATGATGGAGACATCTCTGATGGTTTTAACTCTCTGGGTAGTGGAGAATGATGAGACATCTCTGATGGTTTTAACTCTCTGGGTAGTGGAGAATGATGAGAGATCTCTGATGGTTTTAACTCTCTGGGTAGTGGAGAATGATGAGACATCTCTGATGGTTTTAACTCTCTGGGTAGTGGAGAATGATGAGATATCTCTGATGGTTTTAACTCTCTGGGTAGTGGAGAATGACGAGACATCTCTGATGGTTTTAACTCTCTGGGTAGTGGAGAATGATGAGAGACCTCTGATGGTTTTAACTCTCTGGGTAGTGGAGAATGATGAGAGACCTCTGATGGTTTTAACTCTCTGGGTAGTGGAGAATGATGAGAGATCTCTGATGGTTTTAACTCTCTGGGTAGTGGAGAATGATGAGAGATCTCTGATGGTTTTAACTCTCTGGGTAGTGGAGAATGATGAGACATCTCTGATGGTTTTAACTCTCTGGGTAGTGGAGAATGATGAGACATCTCTGATGGTTTTAACTCTGGGTAGTGGAGAATGATGAGACATCTCTGATGGTTTTAACTCTCTGGGTAGTGGAGAATGATGAGAGATCTCTGATGGTTTTAACTCTCTGGGTAGTGGAGAATGATGAGAGACATCTCTGATGGTTTTAACTCTCTGGGTAGTGGAGAATGATGAGAGACCTCTGATGGTTTTAACTCTCTGGGTAGTGGAGAATGATGAGAGACATCTGATGGTTTTAACTCTCTGGGTAGTGGAGAATGATGAGACATCTCTGATGGTTTTAACTCTCTGGGTAGTGGAGAATGAGGAGACATCTCTGATGGTTTTATCTCTCTGGGTAGTGGAGAATGATGCGAGACATCTCTGATGGTTTTAACTCTCTGGGTAGTGGAGAATGATGAGAGATCTCTGATGGTTTTAACTCTCTGGGTAGTGGAGAATGATGGAGAGATCTCTGATGGTTTTAACTCTCTGGGTAGTGGAGAATGAGAGATCTCTGATGGTTTTAACTCTCTGGGTAGTGGAGAATGAGGAGACATCTCTGATGGTTTTATCTCTCTGGGTAGTGGAGAATGATGCGAGACATCTCTGATGGTTTTAACTCTCTGGGTAGTGGAGAATGATGAGAGATCTCTGATGGTTTTAACTCTCTGGGTAGTGGAGAATGATGGAGAGATCTCTGATGGTTTTAACTCTCTGGGTAGTGGAGAATGAGAGATCTCTGATGGTTTTAACTCTCTGGGTAGTGGAGAATGATGAGACATCTCTGATGGTTTTAACTCTCTGGGTAGTGGAGAATGATGAGAGATCTCTGATGGTTTTAACTCTCTGGGTAGTGGAGAATGATGAGACATCTCTGATGGTTTTAACTCTCTGGGTAGTGGAGAATGATGAGAGATCTCTGATGGTTTTAACTCTCTGGGTAGTGGAGAATGATGAGACATCTCTGATGGTTTTAACTCTCTGGGTAGTGGAGAATGATGAGACATCTCTGATGGTTTTAACTCTCTGGGTAGTGGAGAATGATGAGACATCTCTGATGGTTTTAACTCTCTGGGTAGTGGAGAATGATGAGACATCTCTGATGGTTTTAACTCTCTGGGTAGTGGAGAATGATGAGACATCTCTGATGGTTTTAACTCTCTGGGTAGTGGAGAATGATGAGAGACATCTCTGATGGTTTTAACTCTCTGGGTAGTGGAGAATGATGAGAGATCTCTGATGGTTTTAACTCTCTGGGTAGTGGAGAATGATGAGACATCTCTGATGGTTTTAACTCTCTGGGTAGTGGAGAATGATGAGAGATCTCTGATGGTTTTAACTCTCTGGGTAGTGGAGAATGATGAGAGACCTCTGATGGTTTTAACTCTCTGGGTAGTGGAGAATGATGAGAGATCTCTGATGGTTTTAACTCTCTGGGTAGTGGAGAATGATGAGAGACCTCTGATGGTTTTAACTCTCTGGGTAGTGGAGAATGAGAGATCTCTGATGGTTTTAACTCTCTGGGTAGTGGAGAATGAGAGATCTCTGATGGTTTTAACTCTCTGGGTAGTGGAGAATGATGAGACATCTCTGATGGTTTTAACTCTCTGGGTAGTGGAGAATGATGAGAGATCTCTGATGGTTTTAACTCTCTGGGTAGTGGAGAATGATGAGACATCTCTGATGGTTTTAACTCTCTGGGTAGTGGAGAATGATGAGAGATCTCTGATGGTTTTAACTCTCTGGGTAGTGGAGAATGATGAGACATCTCTGATGGTTTTAACTCTCTGGGTAGTGGAGAATGATGAGACATCTCTGATGGTTTTAACTCTCTGGGTAGTGGAGAATGATGAGACATCTCTGATGGTTTTAACTCTCTGGGTAGTGGAGAATGATGAGACATCTCCGATGGTTTTAACTCTCTGGGTAGTGGAGAATGATGAGAGATCTCTGATGGTTTTAACTCTCTGGGTAGTGGAGAATGATGAGACATCTCCGATGGTTTTAACTCTCTGGGTAGTGGAGAATGATGAGACATCTCCGATGGTTTTAACTCTCTGGGTAGTGGAGAATGATGAGAGATCTCTGATGGTTTTAACTCTCTGGGTAGTGGAGAATGATGAGACATCTCTGATGGTTTTAACTCTCTGGGTAGTGGAGAATGATGAGACATCTCTGATGGTTTTAACTCTCTGGGTAGTGGAGAATGATGAGACATCTCTGATGGTTTTAACTCTCTGGGTAGTGGAGAATGATGAGACATCTCTGATGGTTTTATCTCCGTTTTTTCATTTTCAGACGTTGTGTTCAAAACGCCCAGTGGTCCTGCCCCTCCCCCTCGGGACCAGGAAATGGAAGAGGAGGAGTTTGGACCTCGGCTGCCTCCTGCTTCCTCTACATTGAGTGAGTCCCTTACCAATAACCTGATCCAATCAAAACCCGGTTAAACGGACGTCATGATTCCTTTAAACATCTGTTAATTGGGAATCTCACCGTCTCCGCTTGTCTTTTCAAGCAGCAGAGCGCCGTCCGTCCCCAACTCTCTCTGCTAAGGACGACAAACACAAGAAGAAGTGTAAGGAGAAGCACAAAGCCAAGAAATACGGCATGCACAAGAAGGACAAAAAGGTACGGCCGGGGAAAACAACTTAACACAGGAAAATAGACTACGATGTCTATTCAAGAGTACTCTGTCTCTCTGTCTGTCTCTCTCTCTCTCTGTCTCTCTGTCTCTGTCTCTCTGTCTCTCTCTCTCTCTCTCTGTCTCTCTGTCTCTCTCTCTCTCTCTCTCTCTCTCTCTGTCTCTCTCTCTCTCTCTCTGTCTCTCTGTCTCTCTCTCTCTCTCTCTCTGTCTCTCTGTCTCTGTCTCTCTGTCTCTCTCTCTGTCTCTCTGTCTCTCTGTCTCTCTCTCTCTCTCTCTCTGTCTCTCTGTCTCTCTCTCTCTCTCTCTCTCTCTGTCTCTCTCTCTCTCTCTCCCTGTCTGTCTGTCTCTCTCTCACTCTCTCTGTCTCTCTCTCTGTCTCTGTCTCTCTCTCTCTCTCTCTCTCTCTCTCTCTGACAGACTGCTCTATGACTGGTAAAGTGAGTTATTCAAGAGGATCTCCAAACATGTTTGGTCTTTTTGTTGTTGGTGGAAGTGGCAGGAACATTGTTCACTGTCTGCCAGTATGTGGTATGAGAGTACCACTTTCAGTATGTCCTCTTGACTCTCCCTCTGTTGTTGCTGCTAACAGCAGAAGAAGAAGCACAAGAGGCACAAGCACAAAGCCAAGCAGAAGAAGAGCAGTAGGAAGGAGGAGTCATCAGACAGCAGCTCAGAGGGGAGTGACGGGAACAGCAAGGAGGACGGAGAGGAGGGAGGAGGGGTATCAACAGAAGAGCTGCTCAAAAGGTCAGAGGGCATGGTCCTTGTTTCAGTCAGCTGATGTAGTCACACACATCACTTCTCAGGAGGGGTTGAAACCTCTTGGAATAATAAAGAGTCTGTATAGACCTACTGAATCCCTCTAACACATACCATAGACCTACTGAATCCCTCTAACACATACCATAGACCTACTGAATCCCTCTAACACATACCATAGGCCTACTGAATCCCTCTAACACATACCATAGACCTACCCTCTAACACATACCATAGGCCTACCCTCTAACACATACCATAGGCCTACCCTCTAACACATACCATAGGCCTACCCTCTAACACATACCATAGGCCTACCCTCTAACACATACCATAGACCTACTGAATCCCTCTAACACATACCATAGACCTACTGAATCCCTCTAACACATACCATAGGCCTACTGAATCCCTCTAACACATACCATAGACCTACCCTCTAACACATACCATAGGCCTACCCTCTAACACATACCATAGGCCTACCCTCTAACACATACCATAGGCCTACCCTCTAACACATACCATAGGCCTACCCTCTAACACATACCATAGGCCTACTGAATCCTTCTAACACATACCATAGACCTACCCTCTAACACATACCATAGACCTACTGAATCCCTCTAACACATACCATAGACCTACTGAATCCCTCTAACACATACCATAGGCCTACTGAATCCCTCTAACACATACCATAGACCTACCCTCTAACACATACCATAGACCTACTGAATCCCTCTAACACATACCATAGACCTACTGAATCCCTCTACCACATACCATAGACCTACTGAATCCCTCTAACACATACCATAGACCTACTGAATCCCTCTAACACATACCATAGACCTATCATCTAACACATACCATAGACCTACCCTCTAACACATACCATAGACCTACCCTCTAACACATACCATAGACCTACTGAATCCCTCTAACACATACCATAGACCTACTAAATCCCTCTAACACATACCATAGACCTACTGAATCCCTCTAACACATACCATAGACCTATCATCTAACACATACCATAGACCTACCCTCTAACACATACCATAGACCTACCCTCTAACACATACCATAGACCTACTGAATCCCTCTAACACATACCATAGACCTACTGAATCCCTCTAACACATACCATAGGCCTACTGAATCCCTCTAACACATACCATAGACCTACCCTCTAACACATACCATAGACCTACTGAATCCCTCTAACACATACCATAGACCTACTGAATCCCTCTAACACATACCATAGACCTACTGAATCCCTCTAACACATACCATAGACCTAATGAATCCCTCTAACACATACCATAGACCTACTGAATCCCTCTAACACATACCATAGACCTACCCTCTAACACATACCATAGACCTACTGAATCCCCCTAACACATACCATAGACCTACTGAATCCCCCTAACACATACCATAGACCTACCCTCTAACACATACCATAGACCTACTGAATCCCTCTAACACATACCATAGACCTACCCTCTAACACATACCATAGACCTACTGAATCCCTCTAACACATACCATAGACCTACTGAATCCCTCTAACACATACCATAGACCTACTGAATCCCTCTAACACATACCATAGACCTACTGAATCCCTCTAACACATACCATAGACCTACCCTCTAACACATACCATAGACCTACTGAATCCCTCTAACACATACCATAGGCCTACCCTCTAACACATACCATAGACCTACTGAATCCCTCTAACACATACCATAGACCTACTGAATCCCTCTAACACATACCATAGACCTACTGAATCCCTCTAACACATACCATAGACCTACCCTCTAACACATACCATAGGCCTACTGAATCCCTCTAACACATACCATAGACCTACTGAATCCCTCTTAACACATACCATAGACCTACTGAATCCCTCTAACACATACCATAGGCCTACTGAATCCCTCTAACACATACCATAGACCTACTGAATCCCTCTAACACATACCATAGACCTACCCTCTAACACATACCATAGACCTACCCTCTAACACATACCATAGACCTACTGAATCCCTCTAACACATACCATAGACCTACCCTCTAACACATACCATAGACCTACTGAATCCCTCTAACACATACCATAGACCTACCATCTAACACACACCATAGGCCTACTGAATCCCTCTAACACATACCATAGACCTACCCTCTAACACATACCATAGACCTACTGAATCCCTCTAACACATACCATAGACCTACTAAATCCCTCTAACACATACCATAGGCCTACCCTCTAACACATACCATAGACCTACTGAATCCCTCTACCACATACCATAGACCTACCCTCTAACACATAACATAGGCCTACCCTCTAACACATACCATAGACCTACCCTCTAACACATACCATAGACCTACCCTCTAACACATACCATAGACCTACCCTCTAACACATACCATAGACCTACCCTCTAACACATACCATAGACCTACTGAATCCCTCTAACACATACCATAGGCCTACTGAATCCCTCTAACACATACCATAGACCTACTGAATCCCTCTAACACATACCATAGACCTACCCTCTAACACATACCATAGACCTACTGATTCCCTCTAACACATACCATAGACCTACTGAATCCCTCTAACACATACCATAGACCTACCCTCTAACACATACCATAGGCCTACCCTCTAACACATACCATAGGCCTACCCTCTAACACATACCATAGACCTACCCTCTAACACATACCATAGACCTACCCTCTAACACATACCATAGACCTACCCTCTAACACATACCATAGACCTACCCTCTAACACATACCATAGACCTACTGAATCCCTCTAACACATACCATAGGCCTACTGAATCCCTCTAACACATACCATAGGCCTACCCTCTAACACATACCATAGGCCTACCCTCTAACACATACCATAGACCTACCCTCTAACACATACCATAGGCCTACTGAATCCCTCTAACACATACCATAGGCCTACTCTCTAACACATACCATAGACCTACCCTCTAACACATACCATAGACGTACTGAATCCCTCTAACACATACCATAGGCCTACCCTCTAACACATACCATAGACCTACTGAATCCCTCTAACACATACCATAGACCTACTGAATCCCTCTAACACATACCATAGGCCTACCCTCTAACACATACCATAGGCCTACTGAATCCCTCTAACACATACCATAGACCTACTGAATCCCTCTAACACATACCATAGACCTACTGAATCCCTCTAACACATACCATAGACCTACCCTCTAACACATTCCATAGACCTACTGAATCCCTCTAACACATACCATAGACCTACTGAATCCCTCTAACACATACCATAGGCCTACCCTCTAACACATACCATAGGCCTACTGAATCCCTCTAACACATACCATAGACCTACTGAATCCCTCTAACACATACCATAGGCCAACCCTCTAACACATACCATAGACCTACTGAATCCCTCTAACACATACCATAGACCTACTGAATCCCTCTAACACATACCATAGACCTACTGAATCCCTCTAACACATACCATAGACCTACTGAATCCCTCTAACACATACCATAGACCTACCCTCTAACACATACCATAGACCTACCCTCTAACACATACCATAGACCTGCTGAATCCCTCTAACACATACCATAGACCTACTGAATCCCTCTAACACATACCATAGGCCTACTGAATCCCTCTAACACATACCATAGACCTACTGAATCCCTCTAACACATACCATAGACCTACTGAATCCCTCTAACACATACCATAGACCTACTGAATCCCTCTAAGACATACCATAGGCCTACCCTCTAACACATACCATAGGCCTACCCTCTAACACATACCATAGGCCTACCCTCTAACACATACCATAGACCTACCCACTAAACACATACCATAGACCTACTGAATCCCTCTACCACATACCATAGGCCTACCCTCTAACACATACCATAGACCTACTGAATCCCTCTAACACATACCATAGACCTACCCTCTAACACATACCATAGGCCTACTGAATCCCTCTAACACATACCATAGACCTACTGAATCCCTCTAACACATACCATAGACCTACCCTCTAACACATACCATAGACCTACCCTCTAACACATACCATAGACCTACCCTCTAACACATACCATAGACCTACCCTCTAACACATACCATAGACCTACTGAATCCCTCTAACACATACCATAGACCTATCCTCTAACACATACCATAGGCCTACCCTCTAACACATTCCATAGACCTACCCTCTAACACATACCATAGACCTACCCTCTAACACATACCATAGATCTACCCTCTACCACATACCATAGGCCTACTGAATCCCTCTAACACATACCATAGACCTACTGAATCCCTCTAACACATACCATAGGCCTACTGAATCCTTCTAACACATACCATAGACCTACCCTCTAACACATACCATAGACCTACCCTCTAACACATACCATAGACCTACTGAATCCCTCTAACACATACCATAGACCTACTGAATCCCTCTAACACATACCATAGACCTACCCTCTAACACATACCATAGGCCTACTGAATCCCTCTAACACATACCATAGACCTACTGAATCCCTCTAACGCATACCATAGGCCAACCCTCTAACGCATACCATAGGCCAACCCTCTAACACATACCATAGACCTACTGAATCCCTCTAACACATACCATAGACCTACTGAATCCCTCTAACACATACCATAGACCTACTGAATCCCTCTAACACATACCATAGACCTACTGAATCCCTCTAACACATACCATAGACCTACTGAATCCCTCTAACACATACCATAGACCTACTGAATCCCTCTAACACATACCATAGACCTACTGAATCCCTCTAACACATACCATAGACCTACCCTCTAACACATACCATAGACCTACCCTCTAACACATACCATAGACCTGCTGAATCCCTCTAACACATACCATAGACCTACTGAATCCCTCTAACACATACCATAGGCCTACTGAATCCCTCTAACACATACCATAGACCTACTGAATCCCTCTAACACATACCATAGACCTACTGAATCCCTCTAACACATACCATAGACCTACTGAATCCCTCTAACACATACCATAGGCCTACCCTCTAACACATACCATAGGCCTACCCTCTAACACATACCATAGACCTACCCTCTAACACATACCATAGACCTACTGAATCCCTCTAACACATACCATAGGCCTACCCTCTAACACATACCATAGACCTACCCTCTACCACATACCATAGGCCTACTGAATCCCTCTAACACATACCATAGACCTACTGAATCCCTCTAACACATACCATAGGCCTACTGAATCCCTCTAACACATACCATAGACCTACCCTCTAACACATACTGAATCCCTCTAACACATACCATAGACCTACCCTCTAACACATACCATAGGCCAACCCTCTAACACATACCATAGGCCAACCCTCTAACACATACCATAGACCTACTGAATCCCTCTAACACATACCATAGACCTACTGAATCCCTCTACCACATACCATAGACCTACCCTCTAACACATACCATAGGCCTACCCTCTAACACATACCATAGACCTACCCTCTAACACATACCATAGACCTACCCTCTAACACATACCATAGACCTACTGAATCCCTCTAACACATACCATAGACCTATCCTCTAACACATACCATAGGCCTACCCTCTAACACATACCATAGACCTACCCTCTAACACATACCATAGACCTACCCTCTAACACATACCATAGATCTACCCTCTACCACATACCATAGGCCTACTGAATCCCTCTAACATATACCATAGACCTACTGAATCCCTCTAACACATACCATAGGCCTACTGAATCCCTCTAACACATACCATAGACCTACCCTCTAACACATACCATAGACCTACCCTCTAACACATACCATAGACCTACTGAATCCCTCTAACACATACCATAGACCTACTGAATCCCTCTAACACATACCATAGACCTACCCTCTAACACATACCATAGGCCTACCCTCTAACACATACCATAGGCCTACTGAATCCCTCTAACACATACCATAGACCTACTGAATCCCTCTAACACATACCATAGGCCTACTGAATCCCTCTAACACATACCATAGACCTACTGAATCCCTCTAACACATACCATAGACCTACTGAATCCCTCTAACACATACCATAGACCTACTGAATCCCTCTTACACATACCATAGACCTACCCTCTAACACATACCATAGACCTACTGAATCCCTCTAACACATACCATAGACCTACTGAATCCCTCTAACACATACCATAGACCTACTGAATCCCTCTAACACATACCATAGACCTACTGAATCCCTCTAACACATATCATAGACGTACTGAATCCCTCTAACACATACCATAGACCTACTGAATCCCTCTAACACATACCATAGGCCTACCCTCTAACACATACCATAGGCCTACCCTCTAACACATACCATAGGCCTACCCTCTAACACATACCATAGACCTACTGAATCCCTCTAACACATACCATAGACCTACTGAATCCCTCTAACACATACCATAGGCCTACCCTCTAACACATACCATAGGCCTACTGAATCCCTCTAACACATACCATAGACCTACCTTCTACCACATACCATAGGCCTACTGAATCCCTCTAACACATACCATAGACCTACTGAATCCCTCTAACACATACCATAGACCTACTGAATCCCTCTAACACATACCATAGACCTACCCTCTAACACATACCATAGGCCTACCCTCTAACACATACCTTTATTATTGTCTCACAATGTCTTGATCCAAATGGGTTTTTAAGGTGCTTTTTATAAACTTTAATTGTAGTACAAAACAGTTGAAACCGGGTCCAAAACAGTTAGAACCAGGCCAAAACCAGTTAGAACCAGGCCAAAACCAGTTAGAACCAGGCCAAAACCAGTTAGAACCAGGCCAAAACCAGTTAGAACCAGGTCCAAAACAGTTAGAACCAAGCCCAAAAATGGTTTGGACCAGGCCAAAAAGGGTAAAAACTGTTTGACCCAGGCCAAAACCAATTGACCCGTGTCACGTAAACATATTACAGTATTATAAAAGTGTCATTACGTGATCTGAGTTGATCCTTCCTCTCCCATCTGACCAGGTTGAAGAGCATCCGTGGGAAGAATCTGCAGTGAATCAGTGAACCGACAGACAACAGGATCCACCGTGTCCTCCATGAGGATAGATACCGGAGACGGGAGTCAGGAACCATTCTGTATGGCATTTAGTCAGGAACCATTCTGTATGGCATTTAGTCAGGAACCATTCTGTATGGCATTTAGTCAGGAACCATTCTGTATGGCATTTAGTCAGGAACCATTCTGTATGGCATTTAGTCAGGAACCATTCTGTATGGCATTTAGTCAGGAACCATTCTGTATGGCATTTAGTCAGGAACCATTCTGTATGGCATTTAGGAAGTCCAATAGCCCTGTTGTACCTATGCTGATGAAAGAGGGTCTTACTTTACATTTTTAAATGTAATTCTCATGAGATGTGAGTTTTTTTTGGCTGATCAATGTCTCGGGCTGATTATGTTGAGAGATCTTGAATTGTTACTATTGTCTGTTAATCAATACAAAGGAGATAAAATAAAAAAATAAAAACATCTGTCTCTGTATTATCATCATGCCATTCCAGATTGTCAGTGATGTGTCACGTCTGGTGACGGGGCTTTAGAGTTGCTACGATCTTTAAATGGATAAAAAATGTACCTTTTGTACATTCGGAAAGTATTCAGACCCCATGACTTTTTCCACATTTTGTTACGTTACAGCCTTATTAAATATTTTTTCCCCCTCAATCTACACACAATACCCCATAATAACAAAGTGAAAACAGGTTTTTAGAAATTTCTGCAAATTTATAAAAAATAAAAACCTTTTTTAGATAAGTATTCAGACCCTTTGTTATGAGACTCGAAATTGAGCTCAGGTGCATCCTGTTTCCATTGATCATCCTTGAGATGTTTCTACAACTTGATTGGAGTCCATCTGTGGTAAATCAAATTGATTGGACATGATTTGGAAAGGCACACACCTGTCTATATAAGGTCCCACAGTTGACAGTGCACGTCAGAGCAAAAACCAAGCCATGAGGTCGAAGGAATTGTCCTTAGAGCTCCGAGACAGGATTTTGTCGAGGCACAGATCAGGGGAAGGGTACCAAAACATTCATGCAGTATTGAAGGTCCACAAGAACACAGTGGCCTCCATCATTCTTAAATGGAAGAAGTTTGGAACCACCAAGACTCTTCCTAGAGCTGGCCGCCCGTCCAAACTGAGAAATCAGGAGAGAAGGGCCTTGGTCAGGGAGGTGACCAAGAACCTGATGGTCACTCTGACAGAGCTCTAGAGTTCCTATGTGGAGATGGA
>NW_026600309.1:87509-92509 GCF_029448725.1 Salvelinus fontinalis | reverse complement strand
TGGTGTAATGAAGATGTGAAACGGGGCTTGATTCCCCCCATGCCTCTTCAGACCCCCATCATGGTGTAATGAAGATGTGAAACGGGGCTTGATTCCCCCTTGCCTCTTCAGACCCCATCATGGTGTGATGAAGATGTGAAATGGGGCTTGATTCCCCCATGCCTCTTCAGACCCCCATCATGGTGTGATGAAGATGTGAAACGGGGCTTGATTCCCCCATGCCTCTTCAGACCCCCATCATGGTGTGATGAAGATGTGAAACGGGGCTTGATTCAGACCCCCATCATGGTGTAATGAAGATGTGAAATGGGGCTTGAATCCCCCATGCCTCTTCAGACCCCCATCATGGTGTGATGAAGATGTGAAACGGGGCTTGATTCAGACCACCATCATGGTGTAATGAAGATGTGAAACGGGGCTTGATTCCCCCGTGCCTCTTCAGACCACCATCATGGTGTAATGAAGATGTGAAACGGGGCTTGATTCAGACCCCCATCATGGTGTAACGAAGATGTGAAATGGGGCTTGATTTCCCCGTGCCTCTTCAGACCCCCATCATGGTGTAATGAAGATGTGAAACGGGGCTTGATCCCCCGTGCCTCTGCAGATTCCCATCAAGGTGCTGAGGGGTCACACAGACGCTGTCACCAGCTGTCACTTCTGCTTTGACGACACCAAAGTCCTGACCAGCTCCCACGACAAGACGGCCATTCTGTGGGTAGGTCCACCAAACACTAGGACTGCTTCCCAAATGGAATACTTCCCTATATAGTGCACTACTTATGACCACTATTCCCTATGTAGTGCACTACTTATGACCACTATTCCCTATATAGTGCACTACTTATGAACACTATTCCCTATATAGTGCACTACTTATGAACACTATTCCCTATATAGTGCACTACTTATGAACACTATTCCCTATATAGTGCACTACTTATGAACACTATTCCCTATATAGTGCACTACTTATGACCACTATTCCCTATATAGTGCACTACTTATGACCACTATTCCCTATATAGTGCACTACTTATGAACACTATTCCCTATATAGTGCACTACTTAAAACCACTATTCCCTATATAGTGCACTACCTATGAACACTATTCCCTATATAGTGCACTACTTAAAACCACTATTCCCTATATAGTGCACTACTTAAAACCACTATTCCCTATATAGTGCACTACCTATGAACACTATTCCCTATATAGTGCACTACTTAAAACCACTATTCCCTATATAGTTCACTACTTAAAACCACTATTCCCTATATAGTTCACTACTTATAACCACTATTCCCTATATAGTTCACTACCTATAACCACTATTCCCTAAATAGTACACTACCTATGACCACTATTCCCTATATAGTGCACTACTTATGACCAAGAACCTATAGGTGTTAACCTGAACTATATGATATGTTTGTGACCTAAATAGCACCCTAATTCCCTAAATAGTGCACTACTTCGGACCAAGGCCTATAGGGCTCTGGTCAAGAGTAGTGCACTCTGTAGGGAATAGGGTGCCATTAGTGCCACACTATGTATGTCTCCTTCTGAAGGACACAGAGACTGGTGCCCTCTGTAGGGAATAGGGTGCCATTAACACTATGTATGTCTCCTTCTGAAGGACACAGAGAGTGGTGCCCTCTGTAGGGAATAGGGTGCCATTAACACTGTGTATGTCTGCTTCTGAAGGACACAGAGACTGGTGCCCTCTGTAGGGAATAGGGTGCCATTAACACTATGTATGTCTCCTTCTGAAGGACACAGAGAGTGGTGCCCTCTGTAGGGAATAGGGTGCCATTAGTGCCACACTATGTATGTCTGCTTCTGAAGGACACAGAGACTGGTGCCCTCTGTAGGGAATAGGGTGCCATTAGTGCCACACTATGTATGTCTGCTTCCGAAGGACACAGAGACTGGTGCCCTCTGTAGGGAATAGGGTGCCATTAGTGCCACACTATGTATGTCTGCTTCTGAAGGACACAGAGACTGGTGCCCTCTGTAGGGAATAGGGTGCCATTAACACTATGTATGTCTCCTTCTGAAGGACACAGAGAGTGGTGCCCTCTGTAGGGAATAGGGTGCCATTAGTGCCACACTATGTATGTCTGCTTCTGAAGGACACAGAGACTGGTGCCCTCTGTAGGGAATAGGGTGCCATTAGTGCCACACTATGTATGTCTGCTTCTGAAGGACACAGAGAGTGGTGCCCTCTGTAGGGAATAGGGTGCCATTAGTGCCACACTATGTATGTCTGCTTCTGAAGGACACAGAGACTGGTGCCCTCTGTAGGGAATAGGGTGCCATTAGTGCCACACTATGTATGTCTGCTTCTGAAGGACACAGAGACTGGTGCCCTCTGTAGGGAATAGGGTGCCATTAGTGCCACACTATGTATGTCTGCTTCTGAAGGACACAGAGACTGGTGCCCTCTGTAGGGAATAGGGTGCCATTAACACTATGTATGTCTCCTTCTGAAGGACACAGAGACTGGTGCCCTCTGTAGGGAATAGGGTGCCATTAGTGCCACACTATGTATGTCTGCTTCTGAAGGACACAGAGAGTGGTGCCCTCTGTAGGGAATAGGGTGCCATTAACACTATGTATGTCTGCTTCTGAAGGACACAGAGAGTGGTGCCCTCTGTAGGGAATAGGGTGCCATTAACACTATGTATGTCTCCTTCTGAAGGACACAGAGACTGGCGCCGCCCTGCTGGTGTTTGAGAGAGGACATCTGTCCGGCATCTCTGAGTGTGCTGTGATTCCTGACAAGAAAAGGTGAGTTGGCAGTGTGTACCGATCGCCTACCCCTTCTCCAGGAGTGTGCACTCGTACACTCCAACATATTCCCAACACCAGAGGGGGAGTGTACAAGTGCACACTTTGGGAGAAGAGTAGCTCATCAGAATGTAGCCTTGCTGTTATCATAATTGACCACAGAAGCCCTTGTCTGTTAGTTGTGACTAGTGATTTAAACATGAGTTATAACTCTTCATTTAATTGTTTTGTTTCCTCAAATATCACATCCCACATATCTGGGTCGCCAGGGACCTCACCATACCATAATATCACCATACTGAGAGACCTCACCATACCATATTATCACCATACTGAGAGACCTCACCATACCATATTATCACCATACTGAGGGACCTCACCATACCATATTATCACCATACCATATTATCACCATACCATATTATCACCATACCATATTATCACCATACTGAGAGACCTCACCATACCATAATATCACCATACTGAGAGACCTCACCATACCATATTATCACCATACCATATTATCACCATACTGAGAGACCTCACCATACCATATTATCACCATACCATATTATCACCATACCATATTATCACCATACTGAGGGACCTCACCATACCATAATATCACCATACTGAGAGACCTCACCATACCATATTATCACCATACTGAGAGACCTCACCATACCATATTATCACCATACTGAGGGACCTCACCATACCATATTATCACCATACCATAATATCACCATACTAAGAGACCTCACCATACCATATTATCACCATACCATATTATCACCATACCATATTATCACCATACTGAGAGACCTCACCATACCATATTATCACCATACCATATTATCACCATACCATATTATCACCATACTGAGAGACCTCACCATACCATATTATCACCATACCATATTATCACCATACTGAGGGACCTCACCATACCATATTATCACCATACTAAGAGACCTCACCATACCATATTATCACCATACTGAGAGACCTCACCATACCATATTATCACCATACCATATTATCACCATACTGAGGGACCTCACCATACCATATTATCACCATACCATATTATCACCATACCATATTATCACCATACTGAGGGACCTCACCATACCATAATATCACCATACCATATTATAACCATACTGAGAGACCTCACCATACCATATTATCACCATACCATATTATCACCATACTGAGGGACCTCACCATACCATATTATCACCATACTAAGAGACCTCACCATACCATATTATCACCATACTGAGAGACCTCACCATACCATATTATCACCATACTGAGAGACCTCGTCATACCATATTATCACCATACGATATTATCACCATACCATATTATCACCATACTAAGAGACCTCACCATACCATATTATCACCATACCATATTATCACCATACCATATTATCACCATACCATATTATCACCATACCATATTATCACCATACTGAGGGACCTCACCATACCATAATATCACCATACTGAGAGACCTCGTCATACCATATTATCACCATACCATAATATCACCATACTGAGGGACCTCACCATACCATAATATCACCATACTGAGAGACCTCACCATACCATATTATCACCATACTGAGGGACCTCACCATACCATAATATCACCATACTGAGGGACCTCACCATACCATAATATCACCATACTGAGAGACCTCGTCATACCATATTATCCCCATACTGAGAGACCTCACCATACCATATTATCACCATACTGAGAGACCTCACCATACCATAATATCACCATACTGAGGGACCTCACCATACCATAATATCACCATACTGAGGGACCTCACCATACCATAATATCACCATACTGAGGGACCTCACCATACCATAATATCACCATACTGAGGGACCTCACCATACCATATTATCACCATACTGAGAGACCTCACCATACCATATTATCACCATACTGAGGGACCTCACCATACCATATTATCACCATACTGAGGGACCTCACCATACCATATTATCACCATACTGAGGGACCTCACCATACCATATTATCACCATACTGAGGGACCTCACCATACCATATTATCACCATACCATATTATCACCATACCATATTATCACCATACCATATTATCACCATACTGAGAGACCTCACCATACCATATTATCACCATACTGAGAGACCTCA
>NW_026600309.1:81091-87012 GCF_029448725.1 Salvelinus fontinalis | reverse complement strand
GACCAGCTGGATGAGCGGACTGAGGGTTCAGTGTGTTAGTAGAACAGGTTAGTGAACTCAGCCCCAGGACCAGTGGATGAGGGGACTGAGGCTTCAGTGTGTTAGTAGAACAGGTTAGTGAACTCAGCCCCAGGACCAGCTGATGAGGGGACTGAGGCTTCAGTGTGTTAGTAGAACAGGTTAGTGAACTCAGCCCCAGGACCAGCTGGATGAGGGGGACTGAGGGTTCAGTGTGTTAGTAGAACAGGTTAGTGAACTCAGCCCCAGGACCAGCTGAATGAGGGGACTGAGGCTTCAGTGTGTTAGTAGAACAGGTTAGTGAACTCAGTCCCAGGACCAGCTGGATGAGGGGACTGAGGTTTCAGTGTGTTAGTAGAACAGGTTAGTGAACTCAGCCCAGGACCAGCTGGATGAGGGGACTGAGGCTTCAGCGTGTTAGTAAAACAGGTTAGTGAACTCAGCCCCAGGACCAGCTGGATGAGGGGACTGAGGCTTCAGTGTGTTAGGTATAACAGGTTAGTGAACTCAGCCCCAGGACCAGCTAGATGAGGGGACTGAGGCTTCAGTGTGTTAGTAGAACAGGTTTTGTGAACTCAGCCCCAGGACCAGCTGGATGAGGGGACTGAGGCTTCAGTGTGTTAGTAGAACAGGTTAGTGAACTCAGCCCCAGGACCAGCTAGATGAGGGGACTGAGGCTTCAGTGTGTTAGTAGAACAGGTTAGTGAACTCAGCCCCAGGACCAGCTGGATGAGGGGGACTGAGGCTTCAGCGTGTTAGTAAAACAGGTTAGCGAACTCAGCCCCATGACCAGCTGGATGAGGGGACTGAGGCTTCAGTGTGTTAGTAGAACAGGTTAGTGAACTCAGGACCAGCTGGATGAGGGGACCGAGGCTTCAGTGTGTTAGTAGGACAGGTTAGTGAACTCAGCCCCAGGACCAGCTGGATGAGGGGACTGAGGCTTCAGTGTGTTAGTAGGACAGGTTAGTGAACTCAGCCCCAGGACCAGCTGGATGAGGGGACAGAGGCTTCAGTGTGTTAGTAGAACAGGTTAGTGAACTCAGCCCCAGGACCAGCTGGATGAGAGGACTGAGGCTTCAGTGTGTTAGTAGAACAGGTTAGTGAACTCAGCCCCAGGACCAGCTGGATGAGGGGACTGAGGCTTCAGTGTGTTAGTAGAACAGGTTAGTGAACTCAGCCCCAGGACCAGCTGGATGAGGGGACTGAGGCTTCAGTGTGTTTTTTCGAACAGGTTAGCGAACTCAGCCCCATGACCAGCTGGATGAGGGAACTGAGGCTTCAGTGTGTTAGTAGAACAGGTTAGTGAACTCAGGACCAGCTGGATGAGGGGACCGAGGCTTCAGTGTGTTAGTAGGACAGGTTAGTGAACTCAGCCCCAGGGACCAGCTGGATGAGGGGACTGAGGCTTCAGTGTGTTAGTAGAACAGGTTAGTGAACTCAGCTCCAGGACCAGCTGGATGAGGGTCCTGAGGTTTCAGTGTGTTAGTAGAACAGGTTAGTGAACTCAGCCCCAGGACCAGCTGGATGAGGGGTCCTGAGGCTTCAGTGTGTTAGTAGAACAGGTTAGTGAACTCAGCCCCAGGACCAGCTGGATGAGCGGACTGAGGCTTCAGTGTGTTAGTAGAACAGGTTAGTGAACTCAGCCCCAGGACCAGCTGGATGAGGGGACTGAGGCTTCAGTGTGTTAGTCGAACAGGTTAGTGAACTCAGGACCAGCTGGATGAGGGGACTGAGGCTTCAGTGTGTTAGTAGAACAGGTTAGTGAACTCAGCCCCAGGACCAGCTGGATGAGCGGACTGAGGCTTCAGTGTGTTAGTAGAACAGGTTAGTGAACTCAGCCCCAGGACCAGCTGGATGAGGGGACTCTTTTCTTTGCTCAGCTCTTGATATTGCAGGGCTTGGTAATGATATGAGAGGGGGTCACTGTATTTCAGATGTTCTCTCTGTCTCTCTCTCTCCACACACACACAGGGCTCAGGTAATTTAGGATGCAGACACACTGTCCTGTACTCTTATAAAAAAGTGGTTCAAAAGGGTTCTTCGGTTGTCCCAATAGGAGACCTCTTTTGGGTTCCAGGTAGAACTACTTTGGGTTCCAGATAGAACCAATTTGGGTTCCAGGTAGAACTCTTTTGGGTTCCAGGTAGAACTACTTTGGGTTCCAGGTAGAACCCTTTTGGGTTCCAGGTAGAACTATGTTGGGTTCCAGGTAGAACTATTTTGGGTTCCAGGTAGAACTACTTTGGGTTCCAGGTTAGAACCCTTTTGGGTTCCAGGCAGAACTCTTTTGGGTTCCCAGGTAGAATCCTTTTGGGTTCCAGGCAGAACTCTTTTGGGTTCCAGGAAGAACTATTTTGGGTTCCAGGAAGAACTATTTTGGGTTCCAGGTTAGAACCCTTTTCGGTTCCAAGGCAAAACTCTTTTGGGTTCCATGTAGAACCTTCTGGGGAAAAGAGTTTTACACGGAACCCGAAAAAAAGCTTCTCCTACGGGGACAGCCGAAGACCCCGTCTGACTGAAGTCAGGGGAAATTCCTCAACAGTCCAGTCAGACGTGCAGCTCCCAGCGTTTTACAGAAGCGAGCCCTGTCTGATGGTGAAGTGGTTTACCATGACGGCTGATGCAAGAGGTTTCTATCTACGCTGCCTGCCAATCTGCAGGTTTGGACACACCAGTAGCCTTCTGGCTGTTGGCTGCATCCCCAAGTGGTACCCTATGCCCTACATAGTGCACTACTTTGGGACCAGAGCCCATGTTGGAAGTAGTGCACTACTTTGGGACCAGAGCCCATGTTGGAAGTAGTGCACTACTTTGGGACCAGAGCCCATGTTGGAAGTAGTGCACTACTTGGGACCAGAGCCCATGTTGGAAGTAGTGCACTCTTTGGGACCAGAGCCCATGTTGATACGGAGAGGAGTCGGGATGCCATTTGGGACTTTAGGTTTTAGTTACTGGTCTGTTACGGTAACACACAGACACACACCGGTTTCGTTTCCACGGAGACTGGCAGCAGACCACAGGACAGGGTCTGGAAGAGCTGATAAACTGTGGTTAGATTGAGGGCGTCTCTCTGGCTTTCACTTTCCTTTCAATGGTTGAAGAACTTCTCCAAAATGTAATCATATAAATAATAATTTTCATACATGGGGAGGCAGGTAGCCTAGTGGTTAGAGTGGAGGGGAGGCAGGTACCCTAGTGGTTAGAGTGGAGGGGAGGCAGGTAGCCTAGTGGTTAGAATGGAGGGGAGGCAGGTAGTCTAGTGGTTAGAGTGGAGGGGAGGCAGGTAGCCTAGTGGTTAGAGTGGAGGGGAGGCAGGTAGCCTAGTGGTTAGAGTGGAGGGGAGGCAGGTAGACTAGTGGTTAGAGTGGAGGGGAGGCAGGTAGTCTAGTGGTTAGAGTGGAGGGGAGGCAGGTAGCCTAGTGGTTAGAGTGGAGGGGAGGCAGGTAGACTAGTGGTTAGAGTGGAGGGGTGGCAGGTAGCCTAGTGGTTAGAGTGGAGGGGAGGCAGGTAGCCTAGTGGTTAGAGTGGAGGGGAGGCAGGTAGACTAGTGGTTAGAGTGGAGGGGAGGCAGGTAGACTAGTGGTTAGAGTGGAGGGGTGGCAGGTAGCCTAGTGGTTAGAGTGGAGGGGAGGCAGGTAGCCTAGTGGTTAGAGTGGAGGGGTGGCAGGTACCCTAGTGGTTAGAGTGGAGGGGAGGCAGGTAGCCTAGTGGTTAGAGTGGAGGGGAGGCAGGTAGACTAGTGGTTAGAGTGGAGGGGAGGCAGGTAGCCTAGTGGTAGAGTGGAGGGTAGGCAGGTAGCCTAGTGGTTAGAGTGGAGGGGAGGCAGGTAGACTAGTGGTTAGAGTGGAGGGGAGGCAGGTAGTCTAGTGGTTAGAGTGGAGGGGAGGCAGGTAGCCTAGTGGTTAGAGTGGAGGGGAGGCAGGTAGACTAGTGGTTAGAGTGGAGGGGTGGCAGGTAGCCTAGTGGTTAGAGTGGAGGGGAGGCAGGTAGCCTAGTGGTTAGAGTGGAGGGGAGGCAGGTAGACTAGTGGTTAGAGTGGAGGGGAGGCAGGTAGACTAGTGGTTAGAGTAGAGGGGCGGCAGGTAGCCTAGTGGTTAGAGTGGAGGGGAGGCAGGTAGACTAGTGGTTAGAGTGGAGGGGAGGCAGGTAGCCTAGTGGTTAGAGTGGAGGGGTGGCAGGTAGTCTAGTGGTTAGAGTGGAGGGATGGCAGGTAGACTAGTGGTTAGAGTGGAGGGGTGGCAGGTAGTCTAGTGGTTAGAGTGGAGGGGAGGCAGGTAGACTAGTGGTTAGAGTGGAGGGGAGGCAGGTACCCTAGTGGTTAGAGTGGAGGGACGGCAGGTAGCCTAGTGGTTAGAGTGGAGGGGTGGCAGGTAGACTAGTGGTTAGAGTGGAGGGGAGGCAGGTAGCCTAGTGGTTAGAGTGGAGGGGAGGCAGGTAGACTAGTGGTTAGAGTGGAGGGGAGGCAGGTAGACTAGTGGTTAGAGTG
Source organism: Salvelinus fontinalis (assembly GCF_029448725.1). Classification (NCBI taxonomy): domain Eukaryota; kingdom Metazoa; phylum Chordata; class Actinopteri; order Salmoniformes; family Salmonidae; genus Salvelinus; species Salvelinus fontinalis. Next base: position 82,508 of record NW_026600309.1, on the reverse strand, counting down.
GAGGGGAGGCAGGTAGACTAGTGGTTAGAGTGGAGGGGAGGCAGGTACCCTAGTGGTTAGAGTGGAGGGACGGCAGGTAGCCTAGTGGTTAGAGTGGAGGGGTGGCAGGTAGTCTAGTGGTTAGAGTGGAGGGGCGGCAGGTAGACTAGTGGTTAGAGTGGAGGGACGGCAGGTAGTCTAGTGGTTAGAGTGGAGGGGTGGCAGGTAGACTAGTGGTTAGAGTGGAGGGGCGGCAGGTAGACTAGTGGTTAGAGTGGAGGGGTGGCAGGTAGTCTAGTGGTTAGAGTGGAGGGGTGGCAGGTAGACTAGTGGTTAGAGTGGAGGGGAGGCAGGTAGCCTAGTGGTTAGAGTGGAGGGGTGGCAGGTACCCTAGTGGTTAGAGTGGAGGGACGGCAGGTAGCCTAGTGGTTAGAGTGGAGGGGAGGCAGGTAGCCTAGTGGTTAGAGTGGAGGGGAGGCAGGTACCCTAGTGGTTAGAGTGGAGGGGAGGTAGGTAGCCTAGTGGTTAGAGTTTAGGGGCGGCAGATAGCCTAGTGGTTAGAGTGGAGGGGCGGCAGGTAGCCTAGTGGTTAGAGTGGAGGGGAGGCAGGTAGCCTAGTGGTTAGAGTGGAGGGGAGGCAGGTAGCCTAGTGGTTAGAGTGGAGGGGTGGCAGGTAACCTAGTGGTTAGAGTGGAGGGGAGGCAGGTAGCCTAGTGGTTAGAGTGGAGGGGAGGCAGGTAGACTAGTGGTTAGAGTGTAGGGGCGTCAGGTAGACTAGAGGTTAGAGTGGAGGGGAGGCAGGTAGCCTAGTGGTTAGAGTGGAGGGGAGGCAGGTAGCCTAGAGGTTAGAGTGTAGGGGCGTCAGGTAGACTAGAGGTTAGAGTGGAGGGGCGGCAGGGTAGCCTAGCGGTTAGAGCATTGGACAAGTAACCGAAAGGTTGCAAGATCGAATCCCCGAGCTGACGAGGTAAACATTTCTCGTTCTGCCCCTGAACAAGGCAGTTAACTGTTCCCCGGTCATTGAAAATAAGAATTTCTTCTTAACTGACTTGCCTAGTTTTTGAAGAGGTATGCTTTCAGATGTTTTCGGGAAGCTGGCAGGTACTCTGTTGTCCTAGCTTCAGGGGAAAACCGGTTCACCCCCTTTTGGGTGCCGGGACAGAGAGGAGCTTTGATTGGACGGGAGCTGCCCTCCTGTAGGAGTGGGAGGGGCCAAGAGATCAGAGGTGGAGGAGAGCTCAGGTTGGGGTGTAGAGGCTTTGAGCCTGGAGGTAGGAAGGAGAAGACCCCCGTTCTGCTCCGTAGGGAGGTAACATGGTCTTGAAGATGATGAGAGCAGTAGTCCACACCGGAGAGGACAAGTGCCTGGATTAGGACCTGCGCCTCTTCCTGTGTGACGTACGGTCGTACTCTACGGATGTCGTAGAGCATTTAACCT
>NW_026600309.1:68591-76091 GCF_029448725.1 Salvelinus fontinalis | reverse complement strand
CAGCCTACAACCCTATAACCTACAGCCCTACACCCCAACAGCATGCAGGCATAATCTCTATGGCCTGGGCAGGGACAACCTACAGCCCTACAGCCACGGACTTCAGGATCTTAAACATTCCTAAGTCCAAAATGGCACCCTACCCCCTATATAGGGCACTACATTTGACCAGGGCCCATAGGGTAGTGCACTACATTTGACCAGGACCCATAGGGTAGTGCACTACATTTGACCAGGGCCATATGGGGCTCCATACAGGGAATAGGATGGCATTTGGGATACAGTCTTAACAAGTTGATCAGTAACCTGACTGTAAAACAACTCCCCTCACAAAAATAGGGTTTTACGGCCCCTTTGGTTTAAAGTCTGTTTTGATAAATACTACTTAGAAGGTTTTGTTTGGACTTTGACCCGTTTCTTTCCCTGCAGGGCGGCTTGCCTCTGCCTCAGCCCTGCCTTGCCTCTGTCTCAGCCCTGCCTTGCCTCTGCCTCAGCCCTGCCTTGCCTCTGCCTCAGCCCTGCCTTGCATCTGCCTCAGCCCTGCCTTGCCTCTGCCTCAGCCCTGCCTTGCATCTGCCTCAGCCCTGCCTTGCATCTGCCTCAGCCCTGCCTTGCCTCTGCCTCAGCCCTGCCTTGCCTCTGCCTCAGCCTGGCCTTGCCTCTGCCTCAGTCCTGCCTCTGCCTCAGCCGGGCCTTGCCTCTGCCTCAGCCCTGCCTTGCATCTGCCTCAGCCCTGCCATGCCTCTGCCTCAGCCTGGCCTTGCCTCTGCCTCAGTCCTGCCTCTGCTTCAGCCGGGCCTCTGCCTCAGCCTGGTCTTGCGTCCGCGTCAGCCGGGCCTTGCCACTGCCTCGGCCGGGCCTTGCCTCTGCCTCAGCCCTGCCTTGCATCTGCCTCAGCCCTGCCTTGCATCTGCCTCAGCCCTGCCTTGCCTCTGCCTCAGCCCTGCCTTGCCTCTGCCTCAGCCCTGCCTTGCATCTGCCTCAGCCCTGCCTTGCATCTGCCTCAGCCCTGCCTTGCCTCTGCCTCAGCCCTGCCTTGCATCTGCCTCAGCCCTGCCTTGCCTCTGCCTCAGCCCTGCCTTGCCTCTGCCTCAGCCTGGCCTTGCCTCTGCCTCAGTCCTGCCTTGCATCTGCCTCAGCCCTGCCTTGCCTCTGCCTCAGCCCTGCCTTGCCTCTGCCTCAGCCTGGCCTTGCCTCTGCCTCAGTCCTGCCTCTGCCTCAGCCGGGCCTTGCCTCTGCCTCAGCCCTGCCTTGCATCTGCCTCAGCCCTGCCATGCCTCTGCCTCAGCCTGGCCTTGCCTCTGCCTCAGTCCTGCCTCTGCTTCAGCCGGGCCTCTGCCTCAGCCTGGTCTTGCGTCCGCGTCAGCCGGGCCTTGCCACTGCCTCGGCCGGGCCTTGCCTCTGCCTCGGCCGGGCCTTGCCTCTGCCTCGGCCGGGCCTTGCCTCTGCCTCGGCCGGGCCTTGCCTCTGCCTCGGCCGGGCCTTGCCTCTGCGTCGGCCGGGCCTTGCCTCTGCGTCAGCCGGGCCTTGCCTCTGCGTCAGCCGGGCCTTGCCTCTGCGTCAGCCGGGCCTTGCCTCTGCGTCAACCGGGCCTTGCCTCTGCGTCAGCCGGGCCTTGCCTCTGCGTCAACCTGGCCTTGCATTATAAAGTATAGAGACAGTAAACAGGAGAAGGGATTAGAGAGCCATTTTGGGACTCCCTGAGTGAGAGCTGAGGCAAAGAGAAGGGAGTCACGATCGTAGGCTGATAACAAACTGCTGAGTGGTGTCTGCATGGGAGCCACAGACTCTGACCCCTGACCCCTGACCCATAGTTCAGTGCTGACCCATAGACATATCTCTCCAACTGGTCAGAAAGCAAGTCCTTCATAGCTCAAATTAGACATTATACTGTCTGTTATTGGGTGTGTTCCCTTTTTGTCAGGTCATGCGGTGGGCAAGAAAAAGTCATCGTGTCTTATAATTCCGCTTTCCAGTGAATCATTGTGAGGATGAGTTGTTCTCATGTATTGTGTTTAATATAACACTACCTGTCTGTCTGATTGATCCACCACTCTGAATATAACACTACCTGTCTGTCTGATTGATCCACCACTCTGAATATAACACTACCTGTCTGTCTGATTGATCCACTACTCTGAATATAACACTACCTGTCTGTCTGATTGATCCACTACTCTGAATATAACACTACCTGTCTGTCTGGTTGATCCACTACTCTGAATATAACACTACCTGTCTGTCTGATTGATCCGCTCTGAATATAACACTACCTGTCTGTCTGATTGATCCACCACTCTGAATATAACACTGTCTGTCTGTCTGATTGATCCACCACTCTGAATATAACACTACCTGTCTGTCTGATTGATCCACGACTCTGAATATAACACTGTCTGTCTGTCTGATTGATCCACCACTCTGAATATAACACTACCTGTCTGTCTGATTGATCCACCACTCTGAATATAACACTACCTGTCTGTCTGATTGATCCACCACTCTGAATATAACACTGTCTGTCTGTCTGATTGATCCACCACTCTGAATATAACACTGTCTGTCTGTCTGATTGATCCACCACTCTGAATATAACACTGTCTGTCTGTCTGATTGATCCACCACTCTGAATATAACACTGTCTGTCTGTCTGATTGATCCACCACTCTGAATATAACACTGTCTGTCTGTCTGATTGATCCACTCTGAATATAACACTACCTGTCTGTCTGATTGATCCACTCTGAATATAACACTACCTGTCTGTCTGATTGAACCACGACTCTGAATATAACACTGTCTGTCTGTCTGATTGAACCACGACTCTGAATATAACACTGTCTGTCTGTCTGATTGATCCACCACTCTGAATATAACACTGTCTGTCTGTCTGATTGATCCACCACTCTGAATATAACACTACCTGTCTGTCTGATTGAACTTCATTCAGCTTTTAAAAAAGACTTTATTTTCACTTACAGTAGTTATGAACCACAACAGAAGGAGTCATGAATTGCAAAGCAGATAATAATTCTCATTTGCCGTTGCTGCAGTCTGTGTGCCTGCTGTAGCAACCTGTCTGTGTGCCTGCTGTAGCAACCTGTCTGTGTTCTTGCTGTAGCAACCTGTCTGTGTTTCTGCTGCAGCAACCTGTCTGTGTTCCTGCTGTAGCAACCTGTCTGTGTGCCTGCTGTAGCAACCTGTCTGTGTGCCTGCTGTAGCAACCTGTCTGTGTTCCTGCTGTAGCAACCTGTCTGTGTTCCTGCTGTAGCAACCTGTCTGTGTTCCTGCTGTAGCAACCTGTCTGTGTTGTACTGCTGTAGCAACCTGTCTGTGTTCCTGCTGCAGCAACCTGTCTGTGTTCCTGCTGTAGCAACCTGTCTGTGTTCCTGCTGTAGCAACCTGTCTGTGTGCCTGCTGTAGCAACCTGTCTGTGTTCCTGCTGTAGCAACCTGTCTGTGTGCCTGCTGTAGCAACCTGTCTGAGTTCCTGCTGTAGCAACCTGTCTGAGTTCCTGCTGTAGCAACCTGTCTGTGTTCCTGCTGTAGCAACCTGTCTGTGTTCCTGCTGCAGAAACCTGTCTGTGTTCTTGCTGTAGCTACCTGTCTGTGTTCCTGCTGTAGCAACCTGTCTGTGTGCCTGCTGTAGCAACCTGTCTGAGTTCCTGCTGTAGCAACCTGTCTGTGTTCCTGCTGTAGCAACCTGTCTGAGTTCCTGCTGTAGCAACCTGTCTGAGTTCCTGCTGTAGCAACCTGTCTGTGTTCCTGCTGTAGCAACCTGTCTGTGTTCCTGCTGTAGCAACCTGTCTGTGTTCCTGCTGTAGCAACCTGTCTGTGTTCCTGCTGTAGCAACCTGTCTGTGTTCCTGCTGTAGCAACCTGTCTGTGTTCCTGCTGCAGCAACATGTCTGTGTTCCTGCTGTAGCAACCTGTCTGAGTTCCTGCTGTAGCAACCTGTCTGTGTTCCTGCTGTAGCAACCTGTCTGTGTTCCTGCTGTAGCAACCTGTCTGTGTTCCTGCTGTAGCAACCTGTCTGTGTTCCTGCTGTAGCAACCTGTCTGTGTTCCTGCTGTAGCAACCTGTCTGTGTTGTACTGCTGTAGCAACCTGTCTGTGTTCCTGCTGTAGCAACCTGTCTGTGTTCCTGCTGTAGCAACCTGTCTGTGTTTCTGCTGCAGCAACCTGTCTGTGTTCCTGCTGTAGCAACCTGTCTGTGTTCCTGCTGTAGCAACCTGTCTGTGTTGTACTGCTGTAGCAACCTGTCTGTGTTCCTGCTGTAGCAACCTGTCTGTGTTTCTGCTGCAGCAACCTGTCTGTGTTCCTGCTGTAGCAACCTGTCTGTGTTCCTGCTGTAGCAACCTGTCTGTGTTCCTGCTGCAGCAACATGTCTGAGTTCCTGCTGTAGCAACCTGTCTGAGTTCCTGCTGTAGCAACCTGTCTGTGTTCCTGCTGTAGCAACCTGTCTGTGTTCCTGCTGTAGCAACCTGTCTGTGTTCCTGCTGTAGCAACCTGTCTGTGTTCCTGCTGTAGCAACCTGTCTGTGTTCCTGCTGTAGCAACCTGTCTGTTTTACCAGATCAGATAGACAGGAGAGGCCCTCAGATACACAGTTAGACAGGAGAGGCCCTCAGATACACAGTTAGACAGGAGAGGCCCTCAGATACACAGTTAGACAGGAGAGGCCCTCAGATACACAGTTAGACAGGAGAGGCCCTCAGATACACAGTGAGACAGGAGAGGCCCTCAGATACACAGTTAGACAGGAGAGGCCCTCAGATACACAGTTAGACAGGAGAGGCCCTCAGATACACAGTTAGACAGGAGAGGCCCTCAGATACACAGTGAGACAGGAGAGGCCCTCAGATACACAGTTAGACAGGAGAGGCCCTCAGATACACAGTTAGACAGGAGAGGCCCTCAGATACACAGTTAGACAGGAGAGGCCCTCAGATACACAGTTAGACAGGAGAGGCCCTCAGATACACAGTGAGACAGGAGAGGCCCTCAGATACACAGTTAGACAGGAGAGGCCCTCAGATACACAGTTAGACAGGAGAGGCCCTCAGATACACAGTTAGACAGGAGAGGCCCTCAGATACACATTTAGACAGGAGAGGCCCTCAGATACACAGTGAGACAGGAGAGGCCCTCAGATACACAGTTAGACAGGAGAGGCCCTCAGATACACAGTTAGACAGGAGAGGCCCTCAGATACACAGTTAGACAGGAGAGGCCCTCAGATACACAGTTAGACAGGAGAGGCCCTCAGATACACAGTTAGACAGGAGAGGCCCTCAGATACACAGTTAGACAGGAGAGGCCCTCAGATACACAGTTAGACAGGAGAGGCCCTCAGGTACACAGTTAGACAGGAGAGGCCCTCAGGTACACAGTGAGACAGGAGAGGCCCTCAGATACACAGTGAGATACATGATGAGATGTGTTTCATCTTCATCGACCGCAGGGCGCTGCTGGACCAAATGGCACCCTATTCCCTATATAGTGCACTACTTTAGACCAGAGCCCTATGGAACCCTATTCCCTTTATAGTCCACTACTTTAGACCAGAGCCCTATGGCACCCTATTCCCTATATAGTGCACTACTTTAGACCAGAGCCCTATAGAACCCTATTCCCTATATAGTGCACTACTTTAGACCAGAGCCCTATGGCTCCCTATATAGTACACTACTTTAGACCAGAGCCCTATGGCACCCTATATAGTACACTACTTTAGACCAGAGCCCTATGGCACCCTATATAGTACACCACTTTAGACCAGAGCCCTATGGCTCCCTATATAGTACACTACTTTAGACCAGAGCCCTATGGCACCCTATATAGTGAACTACTTTAGACCAGAGCCCTATGGCACCCTATTCCCTATATAGTGCACTACTTTAGACCAGAGCCCTATGGCTCCCTATATAGTACACTACTTTAGACCAGAGCCCTATGGCACCCTATATAGTGCACTACTTTAGACCAGAGCCCTATGGCACCCTATTCCCTATATAGTGCACTACTTTAGACCAGAGCCCTATGGCACCCTATATAGTGCACTACTTTAGACCAGAGCCCTATGGCACCCTATATAGTGCACTACTTTAGACCAGAGCCCTATGGCTCCCTATTCCCTATATAGTGCACTACTTTAGACCAGAGCCCTATGGCACCCTATATAGTGCACTACTTTAGACCAGAGCCCTATGGCTCCCTATATAGTGCACTACTTTAGACCAGAGCCTATAGGGTAAAGGGTGTCATTTTGGACAACACCTCTGCCCAGTCCTGTCTGGTTGAAGGGTCAGTGTAATGTACAGGACATATGAAATGGTTTCCAAACAGAGATATATTCTGCCTAACAAAGAGCTGACTTGTTCCCTGAGCCTCCTGGCAGCCAGACTCTAAAACCATTCACTAAAGAGTCATGTTTGTATTGTAGGCAGTTCAGTTGTAAAGCATTAAGAGGAGCGTGTGAAACATCCTGGAGACGTAAGGACGCTCGTCACCTTTACCTGAACACACACAATGACTTCAGTCACAGCATAGCGGGACACACACACACATGCATGGGTAAACACTCACACAGACAATGACTTCAGTCACAGCGGGAGACACACACATGGGTAAACACACACACACAAGTACTATACACCTGGCCTTGTGCAGTATCTCATAACTGTACACCTGTAAACACAGACCAGGGGAGAGAGAGAGAGTCCAACCCAGGTACACAGACCAGGGAGAGAGAGAGAGTCCAACCCAGGTACACAGACCAGGGGAGAGAGAGAGTCCAACCCAGGTACACAGACCAGGGGAGAGAGAGAGAGTCCAACCCAGGTACACAGACCAGGGGAGAGAGAGAGAGAGTCCAACCCAGGTACACAGACCAGGAGAGAGAGAGAGAGTCCAACCCAGGTACACAGACCAGGGGAGAGAGAGAGTCCAACCCAGGTACACAGACCAGGAGAGAGAGAGAGAGTCCAACCCAGGTACACAGACCAGGAGAGAGAGAGAGTCCAACCCAGGTATACAGACCAGGGGAGAGAGAGAGAGAGAGTCCAACCCAGGTATACAGACCAGGGGGGAGAGAGAGAGAGTCCAACCCAGGTACACAGACCAGGGGAGAGAGAGAGAGAGAGTCCAACCCAGGTACACAGACCAGGGGGGAGAGAGAGAGTCCAACCCAGGTACACAGACCAGGGGAGAGAGAGTCCAACCCAGGTACACAGACCAGGGGAGAGAGAGTCCAACCCAGGTACACAGACCAGGGGAGAGAGAGAGAGTCCAACCCAGGTACACAGACCAGGGGAGAGAGAGAGTCCAACCCAGGTACACAGACCAGGAGAGAGAGAGAGAGAGAGAGTCCAACCCAGGTATACAGACCAGGAGAGAGAGAGAGAGAGAGTCCAACCCAGGTATACAGATCAGGGGAGAGAGAGAGAGAGTCCAACCCAGGTATACAGACCAGGAGAGAGAGAGAGAGAGTCCAACCCAGGTA
>NW_026600309.1:46091-63591 GCF_029448725.1 Salvelinus fontinalis | reverse complement strand
TAAGTAGTTTTTCTATTCCATTTGTGACGGTGGGTGCAATTGTAACCTATGCCATCTACCTGAAATATGCACTTTTTTCTAACAAAACCTATCCCATACCATAAATATGTTATCAGACTGTCATCTAATGAGTTTTTTTGTTGGTTAGGGGCTATAAATATCTTAGTTTAGCCGAATTGGTGATGGCTACTGGTGTTGGTGGACAAATAAAAGATGGTGGATTATGCTAATGTGTTTTTAGGTAATAGATGTACATCTTTACATATTGTGTCTTCCCTGTAAAACATTTTAAAAATCGGAAATGTTGACTGGATTCACAAGATCTGTGTCTTTCATTAGCTGTATTGGACTTTAATGTGTGAAAGTTAAATATTTAAAAAAAAAAAATTTTTTGAATTTCGCGGCACTGGTTTTTCAGTGGGGGGGGGGGGGGGTGTGCCGCTAGCGCCACGCTGATCCTAGACAGGTTAATGAAACCACAAAACCTCATGCCGGTATTGTGTGGTGAGAGTTAAACAATGATCCTCTAATGGCTCAATGAAATCATAAATGTTTTTATTATCCAGTGGTTTCTGTTAAAGGGATACACCTCGGGATTTTGGCAAGGATACCCTTTATCTACCCCCCCCTCTATGTTTTTCCCTCTGTGTTTAGTATGAAGGAAGTTTCGGGAGCCAATGCTAACTAGCATTAGCGCACCAACTGTTATTCTATGGGTATCTATTAGCATGCAATGACTGGAACTGTCTGGGAAATGCTAGTTAGCACTGGCTAGCAAAACTACCTTCCTGGAGACAGAGACATAAAAATGGTATCCACAAGTTCATCTGACTCTGGGTCAGTAGATAAAGGGCCTCATCTGACTGGGTCAGTAGATAAAGGGCCTCATCTGACTCTGGGTCAGTAGATAAAGGGCCTCATCTGACTCTGGGTCAGTAGATAAAGGACCTCATCTGACTCTGGGTCAGTAGATAAAGGACCTAATCTGACTCTGGGTCAGTAGATAAAGGGCTTCATCTGACTCTGGGTCAGAAGATAAAGGGCCTCATCTGACTCTGGGTCAGTAGATAAAGGACCTCATCTGACTCTGGGTCAGTAGATAAAGGGCCTCATCTGACTCTGGGTCAGTAGATAAAGGACCTCATCTGACTCTGGGTCAGTAGATAAAGGACCTCATCTGACTCTGGGTCAGTAGATAAAGGTCCTCATCTGACTCTGGGTCAGTAGATAAAGGGCCCCATCTGACTCTGGGTCAGTAGATAAAGGACCTCATCTGACTCTGGGTCAGTAGATAAAGGGCCTCATCTGACTCTGGGTCAGTAGATAAAGGGCCTCATCTGACTCTGGGTCAGTAGATAAAGGACCTCATCTGACTCTGGGTCAGTAGATAAAGGGCCTCATCTGACTCTGGGTCAGTAGATAAAGGACCTCATCTGACTCTGGGTCAGTAGATAAAGGACCTCATCTGACTCTGGGTCAGTAGATAAAGGGCCTCATCTGACTCTGGGTCAGTAGATAAAGGACCTCATCTGACTCTGGGTCAGTAGATAAAGGACCTCATCTGACTCTGGGTCAGTAGATAAAGGGCCTCATCTGACTCTGGGTCAGTAGATAAAGGACCTCATCTGACTCTGGGTCAGTAGATAAAGGACCTCATCTGACTCTGGGTCAGTAGATAAAGGTGTATTCTGGGCCTCATCTGACTCTGGGTCAGTAGATAAAGGACCTCATCTGACTCTGGGTCAGTAGATAAAGGACCTCATCTGACTCTGGGTCAGTAGATAAAGGACCTCATTTCCAAAACGTCAAAGTATCCCTTTATTAAAGTGTGTTTGATACACTGTACGTTGTTATCGTGTCACTCTACAGTGTGATAAATAATATTCCATTAAGGGAAAAGCTGAAAGGACGTAACCAGAGTAATATAGGAATGGACAGTTGGTTGCTTCACTTGACCACAAAGTCTCCTCTGGCTCAATGAACAGGGCAGCTTCTGGCTAACAATGTTGCCTCTAGTATAACACTGGCATTAGAGGATTGAGCCATCTGACTGTGTGTGTTAGTATGCTATTGTACCATGTCATCTAGTATTATGTATCTAGCTTACTGACAATACCCCGGCATTACCATGGAGATGCTGTTTTACCATGTGATCAGGTATTCTGTCTAGTCTACAGTGAGGCTGATGTACTCTGTCTAGTCTACAGTGAGGCTGATGTACTCTGTCTAGTCTACAGTGAGGCTGATGTATTCTGTCTAGTCTACAGTGAGGCTGATGTATTCTGTCTAGTTGACAGTGAGGCTGATGTATTCTGTCTAGTCTACAGTGAGGCTGATGTATTCTGTCTAGTCTACAGTGAGGCTGATGTATTCTGTCTAGTCTACAGTGAGGCTGATGTACTCTGTCTAGTCTACAGTGAGGCTGATGTACTCTGTCTAGTCTACAGTGAGGCTGATGTATTCTGTCTAGTCTACAGTGAGGCTGATGTATTCTGTCTAGTTGACAGTGAGGCTGATGTATTCTGTCTAGTCTACAGTGAGGCTGATGTATTCTGTCTAGTCTACAGTGAGGCTGATGTATTCTGTCTAGTTGACAGTGAAGCTGATGTATTCTGTCTAGTTGACAGTGAGGCTGATGTATTCTGTCTAGTCTACAGTGAGGCTGATGTATTCTGTCTAGTCTACAGTGAGGCTGATGTATTCTGTCTAGTCTACAGTGAGGCTGATGTATTCTGTCTAGTCTACAGTGAGGCTGATGTATTCTGTCTAGTCTACAGTGAGGCTGATGTATTCTGTCTAGTCTACAGTGAGGCTGATGTACTCTGTCTAGTCTACAGTGAGGCTGATGTATTCTGTCTAGTCTACAGTGAGGCTGATGTATTCTGTCTGGTCTACAGTGAGGCTGATGTATTCTGTCTAGTCTACAGTGAGGCTGATTTATTCTGTCTAGTCTACAGTGAGGCTGATGTACTCTGTCTAGTCTACAGTGAGGCTGATGTATTCTGTCTAGTTGACAGTGAGGCTGATGTATTCTGTCTAGTTGACAGTGAGGCTGATGTATTCTGTCTAGTTGACAGTGAGGCTGATGTACTCTGTCTAGTCTACAGTGAGGCTGATGTATTCTGTCTAGTCTACAGTGAAGCTGATGTACTCTGTCTAGTCTACAGTGAGGCTGATGTACTCTGTCTAGTCTACAGTGAGGCTGATGTATTCTGTCTAGTCTACAGTGAGGCTGATGTATTCTGTCTAGTCTACAGTGAGGCTGATGTATTCTGTCTAGTTGACAGTGAGGCTGATGTATTCTGTCTAGTTGACAGTGAGGCTGATGTACTCTGTCTAGTGTACAGTGAGGCTGATGTATTCTGTCTAGTCTACAGTGAGGCTGATGTATTCTGTCTAGTCTACAGTGAGGCTGATGTATTCTGTCTAGTTGACAGTGAGGCTGATGTATTCTGTCTAATTGACAGTGAGGCTGATGTATTCTGTCTAGTCTACAGTGAGGCTGATGTATTCTGTCTAATTGACAGTGAGGCTGATGTATTCTGTCTAGTGTACAGTGAGGCTGATGTATTCTGTCTAGTCTACAGTGAGGCTGATGTATTCTGTCTAATTGACAGTGAGGCTGATGTATTCTGTCTAGTCTACAGTGAGGCTGATGTATTCTGTCTAGTCTACAGTGAGGCTGATGTATTCTGTCTAGTTGACAGTGAGGCTGATGTATTCTGTCTAGTCTACAGTGAGGCTGATGTATTCTGTCTAGTTGACAGTGAGGCTGATGTATTCTGTCTAGTCTACAGTGAGGCTGATGTATTCTGTCTAGTTGACAGTGAGGCTGATGTATTCTGTCTAGTCTACAGTGAGGTTGATGTATTCTGTCTAGTTGACAGTGAGGCTGATGTATTCTGTCTAGTCTACAGTGAGGCTGATGTATTCTGTCTAGTCTACAGTGAGGCTGATGTATTCTGTCTAGTTGACAGTGAAGCTGATGTATTCTGTCTAGTTGACAGTGAGGCTGATGTATTCTGTCTAGTCTACAGTGAGGCTGATGTATTCTGTCTAGTTGACAGTGAAGCTGATGTATTCTGTCTAGTTGACAGTGAGGCTGATGTATTCTGTCTAGTCTACAGTGAGGCTGATGTATTCTGTCTAGTTGACAGTGAGGCTGATGTATTCTGTCTAGTTGACAGTGAGGCTGATGTATTCTGTCTAGTCTACAGTGAGGTTGATGTATTCTGTCTAGTTGACAGTGAGGCTGATGTATTCTGTCTAGTCTACAGTGAGGCTGATGTATTCTGTCTAGTCTACAGTGAGGCTGATGTATTCTGTCTAGTTGACAGTGAAGCTGATGTATTCTGTCTAGTTGACAGTGAGGCTGATGTATTCTGTCTAGTCTACAGTGAGGCTGATGTATTCTGTCTAGTCTACAGTGAGGCTGATGTATTCTGTCTAGTCTACAGTGAGGCTGATGTATTCTGTCTAGTCTACAGTGAGGCTGATGTATTCTGTCTAGTCTACAGTGAGGCTGATGTATTCTGTCTAGTCTACAGTGAGGCTGATGTATTCTGTCTAGTTGACAGTGAGGCTGATGTATTCTGTCTAGTCTACAGTGAGGCTGATGTATTCTGTCTAGTCTACAGTGAGGCTGATGTACCGCCTAAATATTAGTAGAATATTTGAACTCCGTAGAGGGTTTGTCAACATGCTGACGAATCTCAGCCTTTATACTGAGGCAGGAACGAGGCCACAACCTTTCAGAACCGGTCGTCTCTACTCATTACCTGATCATCTATGGATCCCTATTCCTCCCAAAATGAACGATTTCAAAACATATCCTTAGATGATATGTACTACTCATTCTGTTATGATCGAACATCTGTTCATGATCAATTCATTTAACATGAAAACCATGGAACCATGGTGCTTGTTCATATGAAGGTGACATTTCTGATCCTACATTTATATTGTATTACAGTACTATATTACATCACTATATTACATCACTATATTACATCACTATATTACATTACTATATTACATCACTATATTACATCACTATATTACATCACTATATTACAGTACTATATTACATCACTATATTACATCACTATATTACATCACTATATTACATCACTATATTACATCACTATATTACATCACTATATTACATCACTATATTACATCACTATATTACATCACTATATTACAGTACTATATTACATCACTATATTACAGCACTATATTACATCACCATATTACATCACTATATTACATCACTATATTACATCACTATATTACATCACTATATTACAGTACTATATTACATCACTATATTACATCACCATATTACATCACTATATTACATCACTATATTACATCACTATATTACATCACTATATTACATCACCATATTACAGCACTATATTACAGCACTATATTACATCACCATATTACATCACTATATTACATCACTATATTACATCACTATATTACATCACTATATTACATCACTATATTACATCACTATATTACATCACTATATTACATCACTATATTACAGCACTATATTACATCACTATATTACATCACTATATTACATCACTATATTACATCACTATTTTACATCACTATATTACAGCACTATATTACATCACTATATTACATCACTATATTGCATCACTATATTACATCACTATATTACAGTACTATATTACAGCACCATATGCCAGTCCTGTTTGTTGTGGACGATGGGTGCAGATGGGGTCGTCAGCGGGTCCCTCTCAGTCTAAACCCAACGTGTTGTCGTTCTGTGTGATCCACTCCAAACTGTCAATGCATAGATCATGAATCAAAAATGTGTCAATGTTGAAAGAAAATATTTTAACAGAATTTCACATAACCATTCACAAGATAGCTGCTCTCCCTCGTCCGTTCACGATGAGAAATCTGTAACGAGCTAGCTAGCCTCACATTAGTATCTTATATTAACCAGTAATACAAAATACGCCTAAACGTTTTAATTTGTTAGCTGTCACCTTGTGGCTTGATAGGGGTTAAAAAAAACTATTCCTGAAAGGGGGAAAGCCCTAGTCGCTGCTGGCAAAAAATTAGCTACCATTCTTGATTCTAGTTACTAAGATAAATAAAATATCTCAAACATCTCAAATAAAACATTAGTAAGGAAAAGGTCATTCTTATGACTTGCCTCAAAAACACGCTCTCCTCAACACGGATGTGTGATGAAGATGTCTAGAGAGGAAGATGACGGTGAACAGTGCTGATTCATAATGTCTCTATCGCTCCTTAGATCGCGTGCTCTGTTTACCGCAGGGTAGGAGAGAAACCCTGCAATTATCTTAATCAGATCGGCTCATCTCATCACTCTTTGGATTTACAACTCACATTCTGCAATATTTGTTCTCTTCTGCAAGTGGTGTCCTGTTTGAGGTAGAGATCCCATTGTCTCCCGTAGGACAATTTCAGTGGAAATTATCACAGTTTGTCTTGGGTTAGCTCCAAAGAACGGAATGATTCCAAGAGGAAGAAGTGCTTGTATTAATTAAACAATGCAGTCAAATGATCCATCAGGCAAATGTTTAATTGAGCTCATTGTTTATTTAAAAAAATAAACTGGAATGTACGGAATGCAGACATGCATATACACAATGCTCTCCATTGTGAGACGTCGTGCACTGGTGCTCCCAACTTTTAAAGTTAGGAGCACGACATAACATTTGAGGGGCACCATAAAATTAATATTTGTTTTAATAAGTTTGAGATACAGCCTCTGTGGGACCTGTCGGAGTTCTATCTACTTCTGAAGCACATGTTGTGTTCTAGAAACTAATATATCTATAACCCTGGAAAGACTTTAGTTCATTATAATAACTAAGAAGATGTGGATCTATAACCCTGTAAAGACTAGTTCTTTATAATAACTAAGATATTGATCTATAACCCTGGAAAGACTAGTTCTTTATAATAACTAAGATATTGATCTATACCCCTGTAAAGACTTTAGTTCATTATAAAAACTAAGATGTTGATCTATAACCCTGGAAAGACTAGTTCTTTATAATAACTAAGATATTGATCTATACCCCTGTAAAGACTTTAGTTCATTATAATAACTAAGATATTGATCTATAACCCTTTAAAGACTTTAGTTCATTATAAAAACTAAGATATTGATCTATAACCCTGGAAAGACTTTAGTTCATTATAATAACTGAGATGTTGATCTATAACCCTGGAAAGACTTTAGTTCATTATAATAATGAAATGGATTGAGTGCATTCAGAAAGTATTCAGACCCCCTTCACTTTTCCACATTTTGTTAAACTTATTCTGCCTTAAAAGCATTATAAGCCTTTCAGCCTTATTCTGAAATGGACTACACATTTATTTCCTCATCAATCTACATACCATACACCATAGTGACATCACAATACCCCATAATGACATCACAATACCCCATAATGACATCACAATACCCCATAATGACATCACAATACACCATAGTGACATCACAATACCCCATAATGACATCACAATGCCCCATAATGACATCACAATACACCATAGTGACAAAGAGAGAACAGTTTTTTTGAAATGTTTGCAAATGTTTAAAATAAAAAACTTAAATATCACAATTATTTATTTTCCAAAAGTACTGTATGTTACTTTGTAGACAGCCTATAATTAAGTTGTAATTTGGAAAAGCCTTAATCTACCATTATTGGCTTATCATTAACACCGTTAATGACTACACAACGTGTTAGACAAAACCACAAACTGCACGGCACACACACACAGACACACACACAGGCACACACAGACGCACACACAGACACACACACAGACACACACACAGGCACACACACAGACACACACACAGACACACACACAGACACACACACAGACACACACACAGGCACACACACACAGACGCACACAGAGACGCACACACAGACGCACACACCGACACCCACACAGGCACACACACACACACACACACACACACACACAGATGTACAAAGACACACACACACACAGATGTACAAAGACACACACACAGACACAAACAGACACACACCCAGACACACACATACACACACACAACAAGACAGAGACAAACACTCACAGACAAACACACACACACACACACACATCGACATAGACAAAGACACAGACGTTCACAGACAGACATCCTAGAGATACATCCTAGACACTGGAGACTCGCAGGGAACCTGATAAATATTAGTGACAGAGAGACAGAGAAAAGAGGAAGTGTGGAGAGTAAGTAGAGTAAAGAGAGAGAGAGAGAGAGAGAGAGAGAGAGAGAGAGACAGAGAGACAGAGAGAGAGAGAGAGAGAGAGAGAGAGTAAAGAGAGAGAGAGTAACAGAGAGAGAGAGAGAGAGAGAGAGAGAGAGAGAGAGAGAGAGAGAGAGACAGAGAGACAGAGAGAGAGAGAGAGAGAGAGAGAGAGAGAGAGAGAGAGAGAGAGAGAGAGAGAGAGAGAGAGAGAGAGAGAGACAGAGAGAGAGAGAGAGAGGGAGAGAGAGAGAGAGAGAGAGAGAGAGACAGAGAGAGAGAGAGAGAGAGAGAGAGACAGAGAGACAGAGAGAGAGAGAGAGAGAGAGAGAGTGAGAGAGACAGAGAGAGAGAGAGAGAGACAGAGAGAGAGAGACAGAGAGAGAGAGAGAGAGAGAGAGAGACAGAGAGAGACAGAGAGAGAGAGACAGAGAGAGAGAGAGAGAGACAGAGAGAGGGAGAGAGACAGAGAGAGAGAGACAGAGAGACAGAGAGAGAGAGAGAGAGAGACAGAGAGAGACAGAGAGAGAGAGACAGAGAGAGAGAGAGAGAGACAGAGAGAGGGAGAGAGACAGAGAGACAGAGAGACAGAGAGACAGAGAGAACCTATTGATACATTATAATGTTAGAAAGCTCTGATATTTACATGTTTTCATTTAATTTATTATTTATCTGTGATTTGTATAGACTTTTATCACTAGTGTGCACTGCTATAATAAATAGTTTGAAAAACAGTACAAAAAGCTTATTTCTCTCAAATGTTGTTTACATCCCTGTTAGTGAGTATTTCTCCTTTGCCAAGATAATCCAGCCACCTGACAGGTGAGGCATATCAAGAAGCTGATTAAACAGCATGATCATTACACAGGTGCACCTTGCCCTTGGATGTACACAGAGAGCTAACATTAATAATATATAGTGGAGGAGAGATTGACCTCATCCCTACTTGTGTTTGTGAGAGGTATTGACATGTTGAATTTACCGATCTGTCTGTCTGAACCACTGGCACACATCTCAGACACCCCATGCATACCCAGCAAGACATGCCACCAGAGGTCTCTTCACAGTCCCCAAGTCCAGAACAGACTATGGGAGGTGCACAGTACTACATAGAGCCATGACTACATGGAACTCTATTCCACATCAGGTAACTGATGAAAGCGGTAAAATTTGATTAATTGATTGCAGTAGAATAAGATTTAAAAAAGCAAATAAAAAAACACCTTATGGAACAACGGGGACAAGTAGAGACACAAAGACTAATGGAGATTCATAATAAACCCCAGGAAGAGTAGCTGCTGCCTTGACAGGAACTAATGGGGATCCGTAATAAACCCCAGGAAGAGTAGCTGCTGCCTTGACAGGAACTAATGGGGATCCATAATAAACCCAAGGAAGAGTAGCTGCTGACTTGGCAAGAACTAATGGGGACCCATAGTAAACCCCAGGAAGAGTAGCTGCTGCCTTGACAGGAACTAATGGGGATCCGTAATAAACCCCAGGAAGAGTAGCTGCTGCCTTGACAGGAACTAATGGGGATCCATAATAAACCCAAGGAAGAGTAGCTGCTGCCTTGACAGGAACTAATGGGGATCCATAACAAATACAAATAGAAATACCTTGTGCTGTGGACAATAAAAGGCCACACTAAAATGTGCAGTTTTGTCACACACAATACAATGCCACAGATTGCTCAAGTCTTGAGGGAGGGTGCAATTGGCATGCTGACTGCAGGAATGTCCACCAGGGGTGTTGCCAGAGATCTGAATTCCACCTCCAACATTGTTTTTTTGAGAATTTGGCAGCACGTCCAACCGGTTTCACAACCGCAGACCACGTTTTTTTTGGCGTTGTGCTTTTTTCTGATGTCAACGTTGTGAACAGAGTGCCCCGTGGTGGCGGTGGGGTTACGGTACGGGGAAGGTATAAGTTACGGACAAACGAACACAATTACATTTTATTGACGGCGATTTGAATGAATAGAGATACGTTGATGAGATCCTGAGGCCCGCCGTGCCGTTCATTAGTCGCCATCGCCTCATGTTTCAGCATGATAACGTCGCAAGGATCCGTACACAATTTCTTACAAGGTGAAAATGTCCCATTGAGCATGTTTGGGTTGCTCTGGATCTACGTGTACGACAGCGTGTTCCAGTTCCCCGCCAATATCTATCCACTTCTCACAGCCTTTGAAGATGAGTGGGACAACAGTCCACACGCCACAATCAACAGCCTGATCAACTCTACGGGAAGGAGATAGATGAGGCAAATGGTGGTCACACCAGATACTGACTGGTTTTCTGATCCACATCCATACCTGACCAACAGATTCATACACTATAATTAGGGACTAATGAATTTATTTACATTGACTGATTTCCTTACTTGAACTATTTTGTTCAACATATAAAGTTTGTACATCTTTGAAGAAACACAAAGTGGTTTTTGTATCACATCCTGAAATGTAAATTAAACATCTTGAAATGTAAATTAAACATCTTGAAATGTAAATTAAATAAGATATCCTGTTAGGCGGTCTGTCCCGACGTCGGTACACTTATGACAACATCCAGCTCAATTGCAGGGCGCGAAATTCAAAATCTATTTTTTTTTTATATTTAACTTTCACACATTAACAAGTCCAATACAGCATTTGAAAGATAAACATAATCCAGCCAACGTGTCCGATTTTTAAAATGTTTTACAGCAAAAACACCACGTATATTTATGTTAGTTCACCTCCAAATACAAAAGAGGACAGACATTTTTCACAGCACAGGTAGCATGCACAAAGCCAACCTAACTAACCAAGATCCAACCAAACAAACCTAGAAACAACTTCCTCAGATGACAGTCCTATAACATGTTACACAATAAATCTATATTTTGTTCGAAAAATGTGCATATTTGAGCTATAAATCAGTTTTACATTGATGCTACCATCATAGCTACAGTCAGAAATAGCACGGGAGTAGCCAGAGTAAATGCAGACACCAACGTCAACTACCTAAATACTCATCATAAAACATTTCAGAAAAATATATGGTGTATAGCAAAATGAAAGACAAAGATCTTGTGAATACAGACAATATTTCCGATTTTTTAAGTGTTTTACAGCGAAAACACAATATATCGTTATATTAGCTTACTGCAATGGCTAACACACAACAGCATTGATTCCAAGTAATCGGTAGCGATAGCACAGCTCGACAGATATATGAAATAGCATCCCAAATTGGGTCCTTATCTTTGTTGATCTTCCATCAGAATGTTGTAAAGGGGTCCATTGTCCAGAACGGTCTTTGTTTGGATCCAGAACGAACTATTTCCCTCTTGAATTAGCAAGCACACTGGCCGTGCGGCGCTAACCTCTCCTTCTTGAAAAAATTCTTCCAACGCATCACGTCTAAAGTCCCGAATAAATTTCATTAATATAATTAAACTATATTGAAAAAACATACTTTAGGATGATATTGTGACATGTATCAAGTCAAATCGAAGCCGGAGATCATATTCACCTATAACGACGGTTTTCCAGGAGGCGATTCAAGGTCCAACTTCACGCCTTCGAAAAAAAAAAATAATGGCGGACCTCTCACTCCTAGAGGCTGTATTCAATCCCTGAACGAGATATTCAAGTCATTTCTGCTCTCACTTCCGCATGACACCCAAGGGAAGGCGTATGACGTGTTTCTATGGTCCCAAGTGACATGCCCTTTTATAGACAAGCTCTTGAAAAAAGACCTCGCATTTGGAAAGCTCACTTCCGGATAGGAAATGGGCTGCAGAAAGAGTTCTGGTTCACTTAGAGAAATAATTCAAACGGTTTAAGAAACTAGAGAGTGTTTTCTATCCAATAGAAATGATAATATTCATATTATACCAGCAAGAATTGAGTAGGAGGCCGTTTGAAATGGCCACCTCTTTCCAGGTTACTCAGTGCTGCCCCTTGCAGCCATAAGAAGATATACATCGTTGTGGTTTTTCGTAGAATGACAAAACGCTGCAGTAGACTCTCTGAAGCACTGTGGTGTATTGTGATTTCATTATGGGGTATTGTGATGTCATTATGGGGTATTGTGATGTCATTATGGGGTATTGTGATGTCATTATGGGGTATTGTGAAGCTTGGAAGCCTTTTAACCATGTCAGGCACTAGGCTGAATTAGCTGTATATCCTAACATGTCAGGCACTAGGCTGAATTAGCTGTATAACCTAACATGTCAGGCACTAGGCTGAATTAGCTGTATATCCTAACATGTCAGGCACTAGGCTGAATTAGCTGTATATCCTAACATGTCAGGCGCTAGGCTGAATTAGCTGTATATCCTAACATGTCAGGCACTAGGCTGAATTAGCTGTATATCCTAACATGTCAGGCACTAGGCTGAATTAGCTGTATATCCTAACATGTCAGGCACTAGGCTGAATTAGCTGTATATCCTAACATGTCAGGCACTAGGCTGAATTAGCTGTATATCCTAATATGTCAGGCACTAGGCTGAATTAGCTGTATATCCTAACATGTCAGGCACTAGGCTGAATTAGCTGTATATCCTAACATGTCAGGCACTAGGCTGAATTAGCTGTATAACCTAACATGTCAGGCACTAGGCTGAATTAGCTGTATATCCTAACATGTCAGGCACTAGGCTGAATTAGCTGTATATCCTAACATGTCAGGCACTAGGCTGAATTAGCTGTATATCCTAACATGTCAGGCACTAGAACAGGGGACCACTACATAGGGAACAGGGGACCACTACATAGGGAACAGGGGACCACTACATAGGGAACAGGGGACCACTACATAGGGAACAGGGGGGACCACTACATAGGGAACATGGGACCACTACATAGGGAACAGGGGACCACTACATAGGGAACAGGGGACCACTACATAGGGAACAGGGGACCACTACATAGGGAACAAGGGACCACTACATAAGAACAGAGGGACCACTACATAGGAAACAGGGGACCACTACATAGGGAACAGGGGACCACTACATAGGGAACAGGGGACCACTACATAGGGAACAGGGGACTACTACATAGGGAACAGGGGACCACTACATAGGGAACAGAGGGACCACTACATAGGGAACCGGGGACCACTACATAGGGAACAGGGGACCACTACATAGGAACAGAGGGACCACTACATAGGGAACAGGGGACCACTACATAGGAACAGAGGGACCACTACATAGGGAACCGGGGACCACTACATAGGGAACAGGGGACCACTACATAGGGAACAGGGGACCACTACATAGGAACAGAGGGACCACTACATAGGGAACAGGGGACCACTACATAGGAACAGAGGGACCACTACATAGGGAACAGGGGACCACTACATAGGAACAGAGGGACCACTACATAGGGAACAGGGGACCACTACATAGGGAACAGGGGACCACTACATAGGAACAGAGGGACCACTACATAGGAACAGAGGGACCACTACATAGGAACAGAGGGACCACTACATAGGGAACAGAGGGACCACTACATAGGAACAGAGGGACCACTACATAGGGAACAAGGGGCCACTACATAGGGAACAGGGGACCACTACATAGGGAACAGGGTGTCATTGGGGACACAGACTAAGTCTTCACCTGGCAGAATGGTTCTCTCCGTAAGTGATCTGTTTGTCTTTCTCTGCTGGTAAAACCTCCTACACCCTGAGATGTGTTGAAGCTTGCCTGACATGACAGATCGGTTGGGTTAGGGTTAGGAATGTGTGTGTGTGTGTGTGTGTGTGTGTGTGTGTGTGTGTGTGTGTGTGTGTGTGTGTGTGTGTGTGTGTGTGTGTGTGTGTGTGTGTGTGTGTGTGTGTGTGCATGCAGGGGTGTGTGTGTGTGTGTGTGTGTGTGTGTGTGTGTGTTTGTGTGTGTGTGTGTGTGTGTGTGCATGCAGGGGTGTGTGTGTGTGTGTGTGTGTGTGTGTGTGTGTGTGTGTGTGTGTGTGTGTGTGTGTGTGTGTGTGTGTGTGTGTGTGTGTGTGTGTGTGTGTGTGTGTGCATGCGGGTGGGTGTGTGTGTGTGTGTGTGTGTGTGTGTGTGTGTGTGTGTGTGTGTGTGTGTGTGTGTGTGTGTGTGTGTGTGTGTGTGTGTGTGTGTGTGTGTGTGTGCATGCAGGTGGGTGTGTATGACAGCAGTCTGATGCTGTAACCTTCACACCTTACAGCAGGTGTCTGATCTCAAGAACCTCTGTTGTCTTTGTGTCCGGCTGATCTCGGCGTGGGTTGTCGTGACTACAGTGTGTGGTGACAGCGTCGTCCTCAGGCCTGTGAGTTTCCCCTTTTTCTCAGAAGACACATATATTGCAGCATTACATTGTTCACAGGAACTCTTATTCACTACAGTTGGAGTGCTGATTCACCCTCGGCCAAGTTACTCTCAGACCACAAAAGCTGACTGGTGTTGTACGATTCGATCTTAGTCCTGTATTGACGCTTTGCCTGTTTGATGGTTCGTCGGAGGGCATAGCGGGATTTCTTATAAGCTTCCGAGTTAGAGTCCAGTTGAAAGCAGCAGCTCTACCCTTTAGCTCAGTGCGGATGTTGCCTGTAATCCAGGGCTTCTGGTTGGGGTACGTACGGTCACTGTGGGGACGACATCGTCGATGCACTTATTGATGAAGCCAGTGACTGATGTGGTGTACTCCTCAATGATGTGTGGAGGAATCCCAGAACATATTCCAGTCTGTGCCAAAACAGTCCTGTAGCTTAGCATCTGCTTCATCTGACCCCTTCCTTATTGATCTAGTCACTGGTACTTCCTGCTTTAGTGTTTGCTTGTAAGCAGGAATCAGGAGGATAGAATTATGGTCAGATTTGCCAAATGGTGGGAGAGGGAGAGCTCTGTGTGCATCTCTCTGTGTGTGTGTGTGTTAAAGGTGGTTTTGAGTCCTTTTTCTCTCTGTTTGCACATTTCACATGCGGATAGAAATTTGGTAAAACAAATTTAAGTTTCCCTGTATTAAAGTCCCCAGCTTCCTGGATGAGCGGTTTCCTGTTTGCTTATGGCGTAACACAGCTCGTTGAGTGAGGTTTTAGTGCCAACATCGGTCTGTGGGGGTAAATAGACAGTTACTAAATACAGATGAAAACTCTCTCGGTAAATAGTTACGGTCTACAGCTTATCATGAGATACTCTACCTCAGGCGAGCAATAACTCGAGAATTCCTTAGATACCAGCTGTTATTGTACAGAAATACCTACATTAATCCGTCAAGACATCTGTCTAACATTGAACCTCCCCGTTGGAAAAAGCATATACGTACATTCACCAGGGTTTATGTTTTGTAAAATGTGCCATTTTACCCACTGAGGACCTAACCTGATTAGGGTTAGCGATGTGGCATTTTACCCACTGAGGACCTAACTTGATTAGGGTTAGCGATGTGGCATTTTATCCACTGAGGACCTAACCTGATTAGGGTTAGCGATGTGCGGTTCTTCACACCTGTGAAGATGTTACAGTAAATGTTCACGTTTACTTTTCCTCAGACAACAAGATGAGTAACGAACAGAGGACAGATGACTGTTCTATTACCCTGGGTTAATCTATGTCTGATCACACAAACACACACACACACACACACACACACACACACACACACACACACACACACACACAGACACAGACACAGACACAACACACACACAGACACACACACAGAGAGAGAGATTACTGTTCTATTACCCTGGGTTAATCTCTGTCTGATCACACAAACACACACACAGACACACACACACACACACACACACACACACACACACACACACACACACACACACACACACACACACACACACACACACACACACACACACACACACACACACACACACACACACACACACACAGAGATTACTGTTCTATTAACCTGGGTTAATCTCTGTTTGTCTGCTCACCTGTGATTCACCGGGTAGGTCGACACACCTCTAAACCTCAAGACCGTCAGACAGCGCCGTAACTCCTCCCACTATGTGGTTTGAGGGTTCCACAATAACAATAATGTATAAACAGGGCCTGAGAGAGACTGTTCTGTTGGGACAGATGGTGAACCACAGGTATAAACAGGGCCTGAGAGAGACTGTTCTGCTGGGACAGATGTTAACCACAGGTATAAACAGGGCCAGAGAGAGACTGTTCTGCTGGGACAGATGTTAACCACAGGTATAAACAGGGCCAGAGAGAGACTGTTCTGTTGGGACAGATGGTTAACCACAGGTATAAACAGGGCCTGAGAGACTGTTCTGTTGGGACAGATGGTTAACCACAGGTATAAACAGGGCCAGAGAGAGACTGTTCTGTTGGGACAGATGTTAACCACAGGTATAAACAGGGCCAGAGAGACTGTTCTGTTGGGACAGATGGTTAACCACAGGTATAAACAGGGCCTGAGAGACTGTTCTGTTGGGACAGATGTTAACCACAGGTATAAACAGGGCCTGAGAGAGACTGTTCTGTTGGGACAGATGTTAACCACAGGTATAAACAGGGCCAGAGAGACTGTTCTGTTGGGACAGATGTTAACCACAGGTATAAACAGGGCCAGAGAGAGACTGTTCTGTTGGGACAGATGTTAACCACAGGTATAAACAGGGCCAGAGAGAGACTATTCTGTTGGGACAGATGTTAACCACAGGTATAAACAGGGCCTGGGAGAGACTGTTCTGTTGGGACAGATGGTTAACCACAGGTATAAACAGGGCCAGAGAGAGACTATTCTGTTGGGACAGATGTTAACCACAGGTATAAACAGGGCCTGGGAGAGACTGTTCTGTTGGGACAGATGTTAACCACAGGTATAAACAGGGCCTGGGAGAGACTGTTCTGTTGGGACAGATGGTTAACCACAGGTATAAACAGGGCCAGAGAGACTGTTCTGTCTGGACAGATGTTAACCACAGGTATAAACAGGGCCTGAGAGAGACTGTTCTGTCGGGACAGATGTTAACCACAGGTATAAACAGGGCCAGAGAGAGACTGTTCTGTTGGGACAGATGTTAACCACAGGTATAAACAGGGCCTGAGAGAGACTGTTGGGACAGATGTTAACCACAGGTATAAACAGGGCCTGAGAGAGACTGTTCTGTTGGGACAGATGGTTAACCACAGGTATAAACAGGGCCAGAGAGAGACTGTTCTGTTGGGACAGATGTTAAC
>NW_026600309.1:28591-38591 GCF_029448725.1 Salvelinus fontinalis | reverse complement strand
TGGAACCCTATTCCCTATATAGTGCACTACTATAGATCAGAACCCTATGGCACCCTATTCCCTATGTAGTGCACTACTTTAGACCAGAGCCCAATGGCACCCTATTCCCTATGTAGTGCCCTACTTTAGACCCGGCGCGTATATAGGAAGTTCAAATCAGATGACCTGATAAAAGACAATGACATCAGCAGGGCAGAACGGAGAAGGACCAAGTCATCATATTAAATGGTCATGTGTGTGTGTGTGTGTGTGTGTGTGTGTGTGTGTATGTGTGTGTGTGTGTGTGTGTGTGTGTGTGTGTGTGTGTGTATTCCCTTCTTCGCTACGTGCCTTCAAGTGTGCATGTGACAATTATAGTAAACGATGCCAATCCAACCCCGATGCCCCGAGCTGCCCCGATGTCCCTAGCTGCCTCGATGCCCCTAGCTGCCCCTATACCCCTAGATGCCCCTATACCCCTAGCTGCCCCGATGCCCCTAGCTGCCTCGATGCCCCTAGCTGCCCCGATGCCCCTAGTTGCCCCGATGCCCCTAGCTGCCCCGATGCCCCTAGCTACCCCGATGCCCCTAGCTGCCCCGATGCCCCTAGTTGCCCCGATGCCCCTAGCTGCCCCGATGCCCCAAGCTACCCCGATGCCCCTAGCTACCCCTATACCCTTAGCTGCCCCGATGCCCCTAGCTGCCCCTATGCCCCTAGCTGCCCCTATGCCCCTAGCTGCCCCGATGCCCCTAGCTGCCCCGATGCCCCTAGCTGCCCCGATGCCCCTAGCTGCCCCTATGCCCCTAGCTGCCCCGAGGCCCCTAGCTGCCCCTAGCTGCCCCTAGCTAACCCGATGCCCCTAGCTGCCCCGATGCCCCTAGCTGCCCCGATGCCCCTAGCTGCCCCGAGGCCCCTACCTGCCCCGTGGCCCCGAACTGCCCCGATGCCTCTAGCTGCCCCGAGGCCCCTAGCTGCCCCGAGGCCCCTAGCTGCCCCGAGGCCCCTAGCCACCCCGATGCCCCTAGCTGTCCCTAGCTTCCCCTAGCTGCCCCGATGCCCCTAGCTGCCCCGAGGCCCCTAGCTACCCCGAGGCCCCTAGCTGTCCCTAGCTGCCCCTAGCTGCCCCGAGGCCCCTAGCTGTCCCGATGCCCCTAGCTGTCCCTAGCTGCCCCTAGCTGCCCCGAGGCCCCTAGCTGTCCCTAGCTGCCCCTAGCTGCCCCGAGGCCCCTAGCTGTCCCGAGGCCCCTAGCTACCCCGATGCCCCTAGCTGCCCCGATGCCCCTAGCTGCCCCTAGCTGCCCCGAGGCCCCTACCTGCCCCGAGGCCCCTAGCTGCGAGGTATCTTTCTGTTTATGGCCCTGAAACAACAGGTAGAGTCAGAACCTGCTGTTAGACTGGATCTGTTCAGTGTTTTCATGTCAACAGCCTGAGGTCTCTGTGAAACACATGACGTAACACAGCACTTTGAGAAGACCGTCCACCCCTCTGTCAATCAGAACCTCCTCCAATCACACAGCAGTTTGAGAGGACCGTCCACCCCTCTGTCAGTCAGAACCTCCAGCTCCTCCAATCACACAGCACATTGAGAGGACCGTCCACCTCCCTGTCAATCAGAACCTCCTCCAATCACACAGCACTTTGAGAGGACCGTCCACCTCTCTGTCAATCAGAACCTCCTCCAATCACACAGCAGTTTGAGAGGACCGTCCACCCCCCTGTCAATCAGAACCTCCTCCAATCACACAGAACATTGAGAGGACCGTCCACCCCTCTGTCAATCAGAACCTCCTCCAATCACACAGCCCATTGAGAGGACCGTCCACGCCCCTGTCAGTCAGAACCTCCTCCAATCACACAGCACATTGAGAGGACCGTCCACCTCCCTGTCAATCAGAACCTCCTCCAATCACACAGCCCATTGAGAGGACCGTCCACCCCTCTGTCAATCAGAACCTACAGCTCCTCCAAACACAATGAATCCAACAGCGGCCTCCAATACCACATAAATCTCTGCTGTTTTTTATGTCAGACGAGATGAAAGCAAAGTGTTTCTTGGCAGGGTGGAGTGATCCAAAACGTGAAACAGAGGAATGGAGAGAACAAGAGAGGAGAGGGAGGAGAGGGGGGAGAGAGAGGGGGGAGAGAGAGAGGGGGGAGAGAGAGAGGGGAGAGAGAGAGGGGAGAGAGAGAGGGGGGAGAGAGAGAGAGAGAAGAGAGAGAGAGAGAGAGAGAGAGAGAGAGAGAGAGAGAGAGAGAGAGAAGAGAGAGAGAGAGAGAGAGAGGAGAGAGAGAGGAGAGAGAGGAGAGAGAGAGAGGAGAGAGAGAGAGGAGGAGAGGAGAGAGAAGAGAGAGGAGACGAGCGGATGACGAGAACACAAGCGTGTTACAGCAGGAGAAGCAGATTGTATTCCACCGTGGGAACAGCCACTTCCAAAACAGAACATGGGAAAAATATGCTCTCGTTTATATCGATGCTCCGAGTGAGAGTGAAAATACGAACCCATTTTACACCCCTGGAACGTGCCGTGTTTGTCCACCACCTCAACCGTTGTTTCCCTCAGCTTGCTACGGGACAGAGCTTGAGCTTACACGGCTACAGGGCTAGCTACAGCTCCGTACTGTAATTACCCTCCCTGCTCAAAGAGCGCAGAGAGAGGGAGGCTAAGGTTTCGTTACTTTGGACGGGGAGTCCCCTTCTCTTTCATCCCTCACTCCATCCCTCTTTCCTCAGTCAAGTCAGAGGCTCACTGCTCATCTGCTCTAATTGATGTCATTAGTTGAGTTCGGATGTTGCCGCTGGTCCCAGAGCAACGCTGACCCTGAGTCTTAGTCTGCCTCCAACAAGGCACCCTAATTCCCTATTTAGTGCACTACTTTAGACCAGAGCTCTATGCAGCTAACCTCCAGTGGGCTCTGGTCCAAAGTAGTGTACTAAACAGGGAATATGGTTCTATAGGGCTCTGGTCCAAAGTAGTGTACTAAACAGGGAATAGGGTCCAATAGGGCTCTGGTCTAAAGTAGTGTACTAAACAGGGAATATGGTTCTATAGGGCTCTGGTCTAAAGTAGTGTACTAAACAGGGAATAGGGTCCAATAGGGCTCTGGTCCAAAGTAGTGTACTAAACAAGGAATATGGTCCTATAGGGCTCTGGTCCAAAGTAGTGTACTAAACAGGTCATATGGTTCTATAGGGCTCTGGTCTAAAGTAGTGTACTAAACAGGGAATATGGTTCTATAGGGCTCTGGTCTAAAGTAGTGTACTAAACAGGTCATATGGTTCTATAGGGCTCTGGTCTAAAGTAGTGTACTAAACAGGGAATATGGTCCTATAGGGCTCTGGTCCAAAGTAGTGTACTAAACAGGGAATATGGTCCTATAGGGCTCTGGTCCAAAGTAGTGTACTAAACAGGGAATATGGTTCTATAGGGCTCTGGTCCAAAGTAGTGTACTAAACAGGGAATAGGGTCCAATAGGGCTCTGGTCTAAAGTAGTGTACTAAACAGGGAATATGGTTCTATAGGGCTCTGGTCTAAAGTAGTGTACTAAACAGGGAATAGGGTCCAATAGGGCTCTGGTCCAAAGTAGTGTAATAAACAGGGAATATGGTTCTATAGGGCTCTGGTCTAAAGTAGTGTACTAAACAGGGAATATGGTCCTATAGGGCTCTGGTCTAAAGTAGTGTACTAAACAGGGAATATGGTCCAATAGGGCTCTGGTCCAAAGTAGTGTACTAAACAGGGAATATGGTTCTATAGGGCTCTGGTCTAAAGTAGTGTACTAAACAGGGAATATCCTATAGGGCTCTGGTCTAAAGTAGTGTACTAAACAGGGAATAGGTTCCAATAGGGCTCTGGTCCAAAGTAGTGTACTAAACAGGGAATATGGTTCTATAGGGCTCTGGTCTAAAGTAGTGTACTAAACAGGGAATATGGTCCTATAGGGCTCTGGTCTAAAGTAGTGTACTAAACAGGGAATAGGTTCCAATAGGGCTCTGGTCCAAAGTAGTGTACTAAACAGGGAATATGGTTCTATAGGGCTCTGGTCCAAAGTAGTGTACTAAACAGGGAATATGGTGCCATTTGAGATGCAGCTCTACTGGTACTCTACTAAACCTGATGTCACTCCTGATGTAGTGTTCTGCTGTGTAGACAGACCTGGTGTCACTCCTGATGTAGTGGTCTGCTGTGTAGACAGACCTGGTGTCACTCCTGATGTAGTGTTCTGCTGTGTAGACAGACCTGGTGTCACTCCTGATGTAGTGGTCTACTGTGTAGACAGACCTGGTGTCACTCCTGATGTAGTGTTCTGCTGTGTAGACAGACCTGGTGTCACTCCTGATGTAGTGCTCTGCTGTGTAGACAGACCTGGTGTCACTCCTGATGTAGTTTACTGCTGCGTGGACAGGCACCGGCGGACCAGACAGCCATCGCACCCAACCTGAGGCAGCCGCCGGGGATTTGAACGGGTCGATTACCACAGCTTTATCTTGGCACCACGGTAGCATACTTGTAGGTTAGCTGCTTCTCCCCCAGCAGTGGGTTTAGTTTGATGTTAAAAACCCTTGAGATGCCATCGCTCATTATAGGGCTTATGTAACATAGAGTTATTCTAAGCCAGGCCCAGCGGTTTGGTCTGAAATACAGAGGACGCAAATCTAGACCTCCCTGCTTAAACACACATAGGAATAGAGAATAAGTTCGTATTTCGTTTATCACCTCCACAGAGCTGTTATGATAAATAATGGACTTTTACAGGAAAATATGGTCCCATCATGGGGTTAGTATTGGTGGGTGTTATATTACTGTAAAATATGGTCCCATTATGGGGTTAGTATTGGTGGGTGTTATATTACTGTAAAATATGGTCCCATTATGGGGTTAGTACTGGTGGGTGTTATATTACTGTAAAATATGGTCCCATTATGAGGTTAGTACTGGTGGGTGTTATATTACAGTAAAATATGGTCCCATCATGGGGTTAGTACTGGTGGGTGTTATATTACTGTAAAATATGGTCCCATCATGGGGTTAGTACTGGTGGGTGTTATATTACAGTAAAATATGGTCCCATCATGGGGTTAGTACTGGTGGGTGTTATATTACTGTAAAATATGGTCCCATCATGGGGTTAGTACTGGTGGGTGTTATATTACAGTAAAATATGGTCCCATCATGGGGTTAGTACTGGTGGGTGTTATATTACAGTAAAATATGGTCCCATCATGGGGTTAGTACTGGTGGGTGTTATATTACAGTAAAATATGGTCCCATCATGGGGTTAGTACTGGTGGGTGTTATATTACAGTAAAATATGGTCCCATCATGGGGTTAGTACTGGTGGGTGTTATATTACTGTAAAATATGGTCCCATCATGGGGTTAGTACTGGTGGGTGTTATATTACAGTAAAATATGGTCCCATTATGAGGTTAGTACTGGTGGGTGTTATATTACTGTAAAATATGGTCCCATCATGGGGTTAGTACTGGTGGGTGTTATATTACTGTAAAATATGGTCCCATCATGGGGTTAGTACTGGTGGGTGTTATATTACAGTAAAATATGGTCCCATCATGGGGTTAGTACTGGTGGGTGTTATATTACAGTAAAATATGGTCCCATCATGGGGTTAGTACTGGTGGGTGTTATATTACAGTAAAATATGGTCCCATTATGAGGTTAGTACTGGTGGGTGTTATATTACTGTAAAATATGGTCCCATCATGGGGTTAGTACTGGTGGGTGTTATATTACTGTAAAATATGGTCCCATTATGGGGTTAGTATTGGTGGGTGTTATATTACTGTAAAATATGGTCCCATTATGGGGTTAGTACTGGTGGGTGTTATATTACTGTAAAATATGGTCCCATTATGAGGTTAGTACTGGTGGGTGTTATATTACAGTAAAATATGGTCCCATCATGGGGTTAGTACTGGTGGGTGTTATATTACTGTAAAATATGGTCCCATCATGGGGTTAGTACTGGTGGGTGTTATATTACAGTAAAATATGGTCCCATCATGGGGTTAGTACTGGTGGGTGTTATATTACTGTAAAATATGGTTCCATTATGAGGTTAGTACTGGTGGGTGTTATATTACAGTAAAATATGGTCCCATCATGGGGTTAGTACTGGTGGGTGTTATATTACAGTAAAATATGGTCCCATCATGGGGTTAGTACTGGTGGGTGTTATATTACAGTAAAATATGGTCCCATTATGAGGTTAGTACTGGTGGGTGTTATATTACAGTAAAATATGGTCCCATCATGGGGTTAGTACTGGTGGGTGTTATATTACTGTAAAATATGGTCCCATCATGGGGTTAGTACTGGTGGGTGTTATATTACAGTAAAATATGGTCCCATCATGGGGTTAGTACTGGTGGGTGTTATATTACTGTAAAATATGGTCCCATTATGAGGTTAGTACTGGTGGGTGTTATATTACAGTAAAATATGGTCCCATCATGGGGTTAGTACTGGTGGGTGTTATATTACAGTAAAATATGGTCCCATCATGGGGTTAGTACTGGTGGGTGTTATATTACAGTAAAATATGGTCCCATCATGGGGTTAGTACTGGTGGGTGTTATATTACAGTAAAATATGGTCCCATCATGGGGTTAGTACTGGTGGGTGTTATATTACAGTAAAATATGGTCCCATTATGAGGTTAGTACTGGTGGGTGTTATATTACTGTAAAATATGGTCCCATCATGGGGTTAGTACTGGTGGGTGTTATATTACAGTAAAATATGGTCCTATCATGGGGTTAGTACTGGTGGGTGTTATATTACAGTAAAATATGGTCCCATTATGAGGTTAGTACTGGTGGGTGTTATATTACAGTAAAATATGGTCCCATTATGGGGTTAGTACTGGTGGGTTTTATATTACAGTAAAATATGGTCCCATCATGGGGTTAGTACTGGTGGGTGTTATATTACTGTAAAATATGGTCCCATCATGGGGTTAGTACTGGTGGGTGTTATATTACAGTAAAATATGGTCCCATTATGGGGTTAGTACTGGTGGGTGTTATATTACAGTAAAATATGGTCCCATCATGGGGTTAGTACTGGTGGGTGTTATATTACTGTAAAATATGGTCCCATCATGGGGTTAGTACTGGTGGGTGTTATATTACTGTAAAATATGGTCCCATCATGGGGTTAGTACTGGTGGGTGTTATATTACAGTAAAATATGGTCCCATCATGGGGTTAGTACTGGTGGGTGTTATATTACTGTAAAATATGGTCCCATCATTGGGTTAGTACTGGTGGGTGTTATATTACTGTAAAATATGGTCCCATCATGGGGTTAGTACTGGTGGGTGTTATATTACAGTAAAATATGGTCCCATCATGGGGTTAGTACTGGTGGGTGTTATATTACAGTAAAATATGGTCCCATCATGGGGTTAGTACTGGTGGGTGTTATATTACAGTAAAATATGGTCCCATCATGGGGTTAGTACTGGTGGGTGTTATATTACTGTAAAATATGGTCCCATCATGGGGTTAGTACTGGTGGGTGTTATATTACAGTAAAATATGGTCCCATCATGGGGTTAGTACTGGTGGGTGTTATATTACAGTAAAATATGGTCCCATCATGGGGTTAGTACTGGTGGGTGTTATATTACAGTAAAATATGGTCCCATTATGGGGTTAGTACTGGTGGGTGTTATATTACAGTAAAATATGGTCCCATCATGGGGTTAGTACTGGTGGGTGTTATATTACAGTAAAATATGGTCCCATCATGGGGTTAGTACTGGTGGGTGTTATATTACAGTAAAATATGGTCCCATCATGGGGTTAGTACTGGTGGGTGTTATATTACAGTAAAATATGGTCCCATCATGAGGTTAGTACTGGTGGGTGTTATATTACAGTAAAATATGGTCCCATCATGGGGTTAGTACTGGTGGGTGTTATATTACAGTAAAATATGGTCCCATCATGGGGTTAGTACTGGTGGGTGTTATATTACAGTAAAATATGGTCCCATCATGGGGTTAGTACTGGTGGGTGTTATATTACAGTAAAATATGGTCCCATCATGGGGTTAGTACTGGTGGGTGTTATATTACAGTAAAATATGGTCCCATCATGGGGTTAGTACTGGTGGGTGTTATATTACAGTAAAATATGGTCCCATCATGGGGTTAGTACTGGTGGGTGTTATATTACAGTAAAATATGGTCCCATCATGGGGTTAGTACTGGTGGGTGTTATATTACAGTAAAATATGGTCCCATCATGGGGTTAGTACTGGTGGGTGTTATATTACTGTAAAATATGGTCCCATCATGGGGTTAGTTAAGAACAAATTGTTATTTACAGTGACGGCCTACCCCGGACGACGCTGGGCCAATTGTGCTCCGCCCTATGGGATTCCCAATCACGGCCCGGTTGTGATACAGCCTGGAATCGAACCAGGGTGTCTGTAGTGACGCCTCTTGCACTGAGATGCGGTGCCAACAGACCGCCGTATTGATCAGGTGATCAATAGAAGACGTTAGCTCCCTACATACACACAGAAAACCTGTCAAACAGCAGTTGGGTCTACTAGAGAATTCATCAGTCACTAGCTCATTGTGTTTCCTCCTTCACATGCACACACACACACACACACACACACACACACACACATGCACACACACATGCACACACGAACACACACACACAAACACACACACACATGCACACACACACACACACACACACACAAACACACACACACACACACACACAAACACACACACACATGCACGCACACACAAACACACACACAAACACAAACACACACACACACACACACAAACACACACACACATGCACGCACACACAAACACACACACACATGCACGCACACACAAACACACACACAAACACAACACACACACACACACACACACACACACACACACACACACACACACACACACAC
Source organism: Salvelinus fontinalis (assembly GCF_029448725.1). Taxonomy (NCBI): domain Eukaryota; kingdom Metazoa; phylum Chordata; class Actinopteri; order Salmoniformes; family Salmonidae; genus Salvelinus; species Salvelinus fontinalis. The sequence goes on along the minus strand of NW_026600309.1, from coordinate 29,650 downwards.
ACACACACACACACACACACACACACACACATACAACCAGAAACCAGGAACACACTTTCCCAACAAATAACTGCCAAGTGTTGCAGACTGTTGTCGCTATGACGTAGCTAGGTACGTAGCGAATTTACGGTAATACTACTGTAAAACTGCCCTCGGGAAACAGACACAGATTACATATCAACAAGCCATTGCTCCTTTTCTATCCGAGCCTAGTTTACTTTGACGCCAGAGCTCAGAGATTGTTACAGTAACAGTTTGAGAGGACTGTGGGGCCCTACCACAACACTATCCAACCCCTTCATACAGTATGTAACGACTACACCAAAGACCGAAGCTATACGGAAACAGAGGAGGAACAAGGGAGCCAGGGGTCTGTATCTCAATGCCACCCTATTCCCTATATAGTGCACTACTTTTTGGACCAGAGGCCCTATGGGGATAGTAGTGAACTATATATCAAAAGTAAGTGCACTACATCGAGCAGTAGAGTGGCATTTGGGACACGGGCCCCCGGACTGCAGGGGAGGCTGAGGAAGGGAAGGGAGAAGCTGAGAGCAGAGAGGCAGATGGAGGGAGAGATATGGTGTCAGGTGTTAGGCTCTCGTTATTTAACCTGCGGTGAATCAGGCAGGTCACAACAGATACACTTCGGGTATTTGACGTTTGTCCGGGGTCCCTGGGACGTCGGGAGAGGCCTTCAATACCATCCACTAGGCAGTAGTGGTGTGTGGGTAATATCACTGGGGAAGCCAAGCCAGTTAAAAAGCCATTTTTACAACCTGTGTTGTGATAATTGCGTTTGTTTGCTCTATAACCCATTAGTTCATACAACACCGTGATATACAATAAGGCCTGTTTCATCACAAAACCACAGAGCAACATCTGTCCCGGTGAGTATGAAACACAATACAGTATGGGGATGAGGTAGATAGATGGGCTGTTTACAGATGGGCTATGTACAGGTGCAGTGATCTGTGATAAGGCCTGTGACAACAACAAGACAACAGTCACACAGTGGAGGAATAAATCCAACTGCACGTTGTTTCATCACAAAACCGG
>NW_026600309.1:21091-23591 GCF_029448725.1 Salvelinus fontinalis | reverse complement strand
GAGAGAACATCAGCCACAGTCTACCATAGAGATGTAGAGAGAGAGAACATCAGCCACAGTCTACCATAGAGATGTAGGGAGAGAACATCAGCCACAGTCTACAATAGAGATGTAGGGAGAGAGAACATCAGCCACAGTCTACCATAGAGATGTGTGGGGACAGAGAACATCAGCCATAGTCTACCATAGAGATGTAGGGAGAGAACATCAGCCAGAGTCTACCATAGAGATGTAGGAAGAGAGAACATCAGCCACAGTCTACCATAGAGATGTAGAGAGAGAGAACATCAGCCACAGTCTACCATAGAGATGTGTGGGGACAGAGAACATCAGCCATAGTCTACCATAGAGATGTAGGAAGAGAGAACATCAGCCCCAGTCTACTATAGAGATGTAGGAATAGAGAACATCAGCCACAGTCTACCATAGAGATGAAGAGAGAGAGAACACCAGCCACAGTCTACCATAGAGATGTAGGGAGAGAACATCAGCCACAGTCTACCATAGAGATGTAGGGAGAGAACATCAGCCACAGTCTACCATAGAGATGTAGAGAGAGAGAACATCAGCCACAGTCTACCATAGAGATGTAGAGAGAGAGAACATCACCCACAGTCTACCATAGAGATGTAGAGAGAGAGAACATCAGCCACAGTCTACCATAGAGATGTAGAGAGAGAGAACATCAACCACAGTCTACCATAGAGATGTAGGAAGAGAGAACATCAGCCACAGTCTACCATAGAGATGTAGAGAGAGAGAACATCAACCACAGTCTACCATAGAGATGTAGAGAGAGAGAACATCAGCCACAGTCTACCATAGAGATGTGTGGGGACAGAGAACATCAGCCATAGTCTACCATAGAGATGTAGGAAGAGAGAACATCAGCCCCAGTCTACCATAGAGATGTAGAGAGAGAGAACATCAGCCACAGTCTACCATAGAGATGAAGAGAGAGAGAACACCAGCCACAGTCTACCATAGAGATGTAGGGAGAGAACATCAGCCACAGTCTACCATAGAGATGTAGGGAGAGAACATCAGCCACAGTCTACCAGAGAGATGTAGGGAGAGGGAACATCAGCCACAGTCTACCAGAGAGATGTGGGGAGAGAACATCAGCCACAGTCTACCATAGAGATGTAGGGAGAGAACATCAGCCACAGTCTACCATAGAGATGTAGAGAGAGAGAACATCAGCCACAGTCTACCATAGAGATGTAGGGAGAGAACATCAGCCACAGTCTACCATAGAGATGTAGGGAGAGAAGATCAGCCAAAGTCTACCATAGAGATGTAGGGAGCGAGAACATCAGCCACAGTCTACCATAGAGATGTGGGGAGAAATTATCAGCCACAGTCTACCATAGAGATGTAGAGAGAGAGAACATCAGCCACAGTCTACCATAGAGATGTAGAGAGAGAGAACATCAGCCACAGTCTACCATAGAGATGTAGAGAGAGGGAACATCAGCCACAGTCTACCATAGAGATGTAGGGAGAGAGAACATCAGCCACAGTCTACCATAGAGATGTAGAGAGAGAGAACATCACCCACAGTCTACCATAGAGATGTGGAGAGAGAACATCAGCCACAGTCTACCATAGAGATGTAGAGAGAGAGAACATCAGCCACAGTCTACCATAGAGATGTAGAGAGAGAGAACATCAGCCACAGTCTACCATAGAGATGTGTGGGGACAGAGAACATCAGCCATAGTCTACCATAGAGATGTAGGAAGAGAGAACATCAGCCCCAGTCTACCATAGAGATGTAGAGAGAGAGAACATCAGCCACAGTCTACCATAGAGATGTAGAGAGAGAGAACATCAGCCACAGTCTACCATAGAGATGTGTGGGGACAGAGAACATCAGCCATAGTCTACCATAGAGATGTAGGAAGAGAGAACATCAGCCCCAGTCTACCATAGAGATGTAGAGAGAGAGAACATCAGCCACAGTCTACCATAGAGATGTAGAGAGAGAGAACATCAGCCACAGTCTACCATAGAGATGTAGGGAGAGAACATCAGCCACAGTCTACCATAGAGATGTGGGGAGAAATTATCAGCCACAGTCTACCATAGAGATGTAGAGAGAGAGAACATCAGCCACAGTCTACCATAGAGATGTGGGGAGAAATTATCAGCCACAGTCTACCATAGAGATGTAGAGAGAGAGAACATCACCCACAGTCTACCATAGAGATGTAGAGAGAGGGAACATCAGCCACAGTCTACCATAGAGATGTAGGGAGAGAACATCAGCCACAGTCTGGGTTAACTGCCTTGTTCAGGGGAACAGTGGGTTAACTGCCTTGTTCAGGGGAACGGTGGGTTAACTGCCTTGTTCAGGGGAACGGTGGGTTAACTGCCTTGTTCAGGGGAACAGTGGGTTAACTGCCTTGTTCAAGGGAACAGTGGGTTAACTGCCTTGTTCAGGGGAACAGTGGGTTAACTGCCTTGTTCAGGGGAACAGTGGGTTAACTGCCTTGTT
>NW_026600309.1:0-18980 GCF_029448725.1 Salvelinus fontinalis | reverse complement strand
TCAGGGGGAGATGGGATAGACCCTGGCCGTGACCCCACTCTCTGAGGGTGTCAGGGGGAGATGGGATAGACCCTGGCCGTGACCCCACTCTCTGAGGGTCTCAGGGGGAGATGGGATAGACCCTGGCCGTGACCCCACTCTCTGAGGGTGTCAGGGGGAGATGGGATAGACCCTGGCCGTGACCCCACTCTCTGAGGGTCTCAGGAGGAGATGGGATATGGAGACCCTGTCCGTGACCCCGCTCTCTGAGGGTCTCAGGGGGAGATGGGATAGACCCTGGCCGTGACCCCACTCTCTGAGGGTGTCAGGGGGAGATGGGATAGACCCTGGCCTTGACCCCACTCTCCGAGGGTGTCAGGGGGAGATGGGATATGACAAAAACACATTTACAATTCACACATGCGTATTAATACAGACGTGTACAACACATGTGAAATAGGATAAATATAAGCACTCTTCAAACAACTTTTTTTCTTCTTATTAAGACTGAGAGACTGATTGTTGCTTGTCTATTTTTCAGGTCAGTGAGGACAGCCTTACATTTCCCACCATGCTAATTCACAATGAAACAACACTTCCACTGTTCACTGATAACAAGAGATCACATGACGTGAACGAGACAAGGCCCTCTGCTGCTTCCGTTGATGCCAAACTCTCAGATCAGATACGCACTCAGTCTGACCTCAAAATCAACCATAGATCAGCATCACGTAGTTTAGTAACAACCACTGTTGAGACCGGATCACACATTTCAGTTGACTGATGACTGATGACTGATACCTGCTGACTGATACCTGCTGACTGATACCTGCTGACTGATGACTGATACCTGCTGACTGATACCTGATGACTGATACCTGCTGACTGATGACTGATACCTGCTGACTGATATCTGCTGACTGATACCTGCTGACTGATATCTGCTGACTGATACCTGCTGACTGATACCTGATACCTGCTGACTGATACCTGCTGACTGATACCTGCTGACTGATGACTGATACCTGCTGACTGATATCTGCTGACTGATACCTGCTGACTGATACCTGCTGACTGATATCTGCTGACTGATACCTGCTGACTGATACCTGCTGACTGATACCTGATGACTGATACCTGATGACTGATACCTGCTGACTGAAACCTGCTGACTGATGACTGATACCTGATGACTGATACCTGATGACTGATACCTGCTGACTGATACCTGCTGACTGATACCTTCTGACTGATACCTGCTGACTGATACCTGCTGACTGATACCTGCTGACTGATACCTGCTGACTGATGACTGATACCTGATGACTGATAACTGATGACTGATACCTGCTGACTGATACCTGCTGACTGATACCTGCTGACTGATACCTGCTGACTGATACCTGCTGACTGATACCTGCTGACTGATACCTGCTGACTGATATCTGCTGACTGATGACTGATACCTGCTGACTGATACCTGCTGACTGATACCTGCTGACTGATACCTGCTGACTGATTCCTGATGACTGATACCTGCTGACTGATACCTGCTGACTGATACCTGCTGACTGAAACCTGCTGACTGATGACTGCTGACTGATGACTGATACCTGCTGACTGATACCTGCTGACTGATACCTGCTGACTGATACCTGCTGACTGATACCTGCTGACTGATATCTGCTGACTGATACCTGCTGACTGATACCTGCTGACTGATGACTGATACCTGCTGACTGATACCTGCTGACTGATGAGTGATACCTGCTGACTGATAAATGCTGACTGATACCTGCTGACTGATACCTGCTGACTGATGACTGATACCTGCTGACTGATACCTGCTGACTGATGACTGCTGACTGATGCCTGCTGACTGATACCTGCTGACTGATGACTGATACCTGCTGACTGATACCTGCTGACTGATACCTGCTGCCTGCTGACTGATGACTGCTGACTGATACCTGCTGACTGATGACTGCTGACTGATACCTGCTGACTGATGACTGATACCTGCTGACTGATACCTGCTGACCGATACCTGCTGACTGATACCTGCTGACTGATACCTGATGACTGATACCTGCTGACTGATGACTGATACCTGCTGACTGATATCTGCTGACTGATACCTGCTGACTGATACCTGCTGACTGCTGACTGCTGACTGATACCTGCTGACTGGTGACTGATACCTGCTGACTGATACCTGATGACTGATACCTGCTGACTGATATCTGCTGACTGATGACTGATACCTGATGACTGATACCTGATGACTGATACCTGCTGACTGATACCTGCTGACTGATACCTTCTGACTGATACCTGCTGACTGATACCTGCTGACTGATACCTGCTGACTGATACCTGCTGACTGATGACTGATACCTGATGACTGATAACTGATGACTGATACCTGCTGACTGATACCTGCTGACTGATACCTGCTGACTGATACCTGCTGACTGATACCTGCTGACTGATACCTGCTGACTGATACCTGCTGACTGATATCTGCTGACTGATGACTGATACCTGCTGACTGATACCTGCTGACTGATACCTGCTGACTGATACCTGCTGACTGATTCCTGATGACTGATACCTGCTGACTGATACCTGCTGACTGATACCTGCTGACTGAAACCTGCTGACTGATGACTGCTGACTGATGACTGATACCTGCTGACTGATACCTGCTGACTGATACCTGCTGACTGATACCTGCTGACTGATACCTGCTGACTGATACCTGCTGACTGATATCTGCTGACTGATACCTGCTGACTGATACCTGCTGACTGATGACTGATACCTGCTGACTGATACCTGCTGACTGATGAGTGATACCTGCTGACTGATAAATGCTGACTGATACCTGCTGACTGATACCTGCTGACTGATGACTGATACCTGCTGACTGATACCTGCTGACTGATGACTGCTGACTGATGCCTGCTGACTGATACCTGCTGACTGATGACTGATACCTGCTGACTGATACCTGCTGACTGATACCTGCTGCCTGCTGACTGATGACTGCTGACTGATACCTGCTGACTGATGACTGCTGACTGATACCTGCTGACTGATGACTGATACCTGCTGACTGATACCTGCTGACCGATACCTGCTGACTGATACCTGCTGACTGATACCTGATGACTGATACCTGCTGACTGATGACTGATACCTGCTGACTGATATCTGCTGACTGATACCTGCTGACTGATACCTGCTGACTGCTGACTGCTGACTGATACCTGCTGACTGGTGACTGATACCTGCTGACTGATACCTGATGACTGATACCTGCTGACTGATATCTGCTGACTAATACCTGATGACTGATACCTGCTGACTGATACCTGCTGACTGCTGACTGATACCTGATGACTGATACGTGCTGACTGATACCTGCTGACTGATACCTGCTGACTGATACCTGCTGACTGATACCTGATGACTGATACCTGCTGACTGATACCTGCTGACTGATACCTGCTGAATGATGACTGATACCTGATGACTGATACCTGCTGACTGATACCTGCTGACTGATACCTGCTGACTGATACCTGCTGACTGCTGACTGATGACTGATACCTGCTGACTGGTGACTGATACCTGCTGACTGATACCTGCTGACTGATGACTGATACCTGATGACTGATACCTGCTGACTGATACCTGCTGACTGATACCTGCTGACTGATGACTGATGACTGATACCTGATGACTGATACCTCGCGACTGATACCTGCTGACTGATGACTGATACCTGATGACTGATACCTGCTGACTGATGACTGTTACCTGCTGATTGATAACTGATGACTGATACCTGCTGACTGATACCTGCTGACTGCTGACTGATACCTGCTGACTGATACCTGCTGACTAATACCTGCTGACTGATACCTGCTGACTGATACCTGCTAACTGATATCTGCTGACTGATGACTGATACCTGCTGACTGATACCTGCTGACTGATACCTGCTGACTGATATCTGCTGACTGATGACTGATACCTGCTGACTGATACCTGCTGACTAATACCTGCTGACTGATACCTGCTGACTGATACCTGCTGACTGATATCTGCTGACTGATGACTGATACCTGCTGACTGATACCTGCTGACTGATACCTGCTGACTGATACCTGCTGACTTCTACCTGCTGACTTATATCTGCTTACTGATACCTGCTGACTGATACCTGCTGACTGATGACTGATACCTGCTGACTGATACCTGCTGACTGCTGACTGATACCTGCTGACTGCTGACTGCTGACTGATACCTGCTGACTGATACCTGCTGACTGATGACTGATACCTGCTGACTGCTGACTGCTGACTGATACCTGCTGACTGATGACTGCTGACTGATGACTGCTGACTGATACCTGCTGACTGATGACTGATACCTGCTGACTGATACCTGCTGACTGATACCTGCTGACTGATACCTGCTGACTGATACCAGCTGACTGATACCTGCTGACTGATACCTGCTGACTGCTGACTGCTGACAGATACCTGCTGACTGATGACTGATACCTGCTGACTGATACCTGCTGACTGATACCTTCTGACTGATACCTGCTGACTGATACCTGCTGACTGATACCTGCTGACTGATACCTGCTGACTGATACCTGATGACTGATACCTGCTGACTGATACCTGCTGACTGATACCTGCTGACTGATATCTGCTGACTGATACCTGCTGACTGATACCTGCTGACTGCTGACTGCTGACTGATACCTGCTGACTGGTGACTGATACCTGCTGACTGATACCTGATGACTGATACCTGCTGACTGATATCTGCTGACTAATACCTGATGACTGATACCTGCTGACTGATACCTGCTGACTGCTGACTGATACCTGATGACTGATACGTGCTGACTGATACCTGCTGACTGATACCTGCTGACTGATACCTGCTGACTGATACCTGATGACTGATACCTGCTGACTGATACCTGCTGACTGATACCTGCTGACTGATACCTGCTGAATGATGACTGATACCTGATGACTGATACCTGCTGACTGATACCTGCTGACTGATACCTGCTGACTGATACCTGCTGACTGCTGACTGATGACTGATACCTGCTGACTGGTGACTGATACCTGCTGACTGATACCTGCTGACTGATGACTGATACCTGATGACTGATACCTGCTGACTGATACCTGCTGACTGATACCTGCTGACTGATGACTGATGACTGATACCTGATGACTGATACCTCGCGACTGATACCTGCTGACTGATGACTGATACCTGATGACTGATACCTGCTGACTGATGACTGTTACCTGCTGATTGATAACTGATGACTGATACCTGCTGACTGATACCTGCTGACTGCTGACTGATACCTGCTGACTGATACCTGCTGACTAATACCTGCTGACTGATACCTGCTGACTGATACCTGCTAACTGATATCTGCTGACTGATGACTGATACCTGCTGACTGATACCTGCTGACTGATACCTGCTGACTGATATCTGCTGACTGATGACTGATACCTGCTGACTGATACCTGCTGACTAATACCTGCTGACTGATACCTGCTGACTGATACCTGCTGACTGATATCTGCTGACTGATGACTGATACCTGCTGACTGATACCTGCTGACTGATACCTGCTGACTGATACCAGCTGACTGATACCTGCTGACTGATACCTGCTGACTGCTGACTGCTGACAGATACCTGCTGACTGATGACTGATACCTGCTGACTGATACCTGCTGACTGATACCTTCTGACTGATACCTGCTGACTGATACCTGCTGACTGATACCTGCTGACTGATACCTGCTGACTGATACCTGATGACTGATACCTGCTGACTGATATCTGCTGACTGATGACTGATACCTGATGACTGATACCTGCTGACTGATACCTGCTGACTGATACCTGCTGACTGCTGACTGATGACTGATACCTGCTGACTGATGACTGATGACTGATGACTGATAGCGTCTGACTGATGCCTGCTGGCTGCTGACTGATACCTGCTGACTGCTGACTGCTGACTGATACCTGCTGACTGATACCTGCTGACTGATGACTGATACCTGCTGACTGATACCTGCTGACTGATATCTGCTGACTGATGACTGATACCTGCTGACTGATACCTGCTGACTGATACCTGCTGACTGATACCAGCTGACTGATACCTGCTGACTGATACCTGCTGACTGCTGACTGCTGACAGATACCTGCTGACTGATGACTGATACCTGCTGACTGATACCTGCTGACTGATACCTTCTGACTGATACCTGCTGACTGATACCTGCTGACTGATACCTGCTGACTGATACCTGCTGACTGATACCTGATGACTGATACCTGCTGACTGATATCTGCTGACTGATGACTGATACCTGATGACTGATACCTGCTGACTGATACCTGCTGACTGATACCTGCTGACTGCTGACTGATGACTGATACCTGCTGACTGATGACTGATGACTGATGACTGATAGCGTCTGACTGATGCCTGCTGGCTGCTGACTGATACCTGCTGACTGCTGACTGCTGACTGATACCTGCTGACTGATACCTGCTGACTGATGACTGATACCTGCTGACTGCTGACTGATACCTGCTGACTGATGACTGCTGACTGATGACTGCTGACTGATACCTGCTGACTGATGACTGATACCTGCTGACTGATACCTGCTGACTGATACCTGCTGACTGATACCTGCTGACTGATACCAGCTGACTGATACCTGCTGACTGATACCTGCTGACTGCTGACTGCTGACAGATACCTGCTGACTGATGACTGATACCTGCTGACTGATACCTGCTGACTGATACCTTCTGACTGATACCTGCTGACTGATACCTGCTGACTGATACCTGCTGACTGATACCTGCTGACTGATACCTGATGACTGATACCTGCTGACTGATACCTGCTGACTGATACCTGCTGACTGATGACTGATACCTGATGACTGATACCTGCTGACTGATACCTGCTGACTGATACCTGCTGACTGCTGACTGATGACTGATACCTGCTGACTGATGACTGATGACTGATGACTGATAGCGTCTGACTGATGCCTGCTGGCTGATACCTGCTGACTGATGACTGATGACTGATACCTGATGACTGATACCTGCTGACTGATACCTGCTGACTGATACCTGCTGACTGATGACTGATACCTGCTGACTGATACCTGCTGACTGATACCTGCTGACTGATGACTGATACCTGATGACTGATACCTGCTGACTGATACCTGCTGACTGATGACTGATACCTGATGACTGATACCTGCTGACTGATGACTGATACCTGCTGACTGATACCTGCTGACTGATACCTGCTGACTGATGACTGATACCTGATGACTGATACCTGCTGACTGATGACTGATACCTGCTGACTGATGACTGATGACTGACATCTGATGACTGATGACTGATACCTGCTGATTGATGCCTGCTGGCTGATACCTGCTGACTGATACCTGCTGACTGATACCTGATGACTGATAACTGCTGACTGATGACTGATACCTGATGACTGATACCTGCTGACTGATGACTGATACCTGCTGACTGATACCTGCTGACTGATACCTGCTGACTGATACCTGCTGACTGATACCTGATGACTGATGACTGATACCTGCTGACTGATGCCTGCTGGCTGATACCTGCTGACTGATACCTGCTGACTGATACCTGATGACTGATACCTGCTGACTGATGACTGATACCTGATGACTGATACCTGCTGACTGATGACTGATACCTGCTGACTGATACCTGCTGACTGATACCTGCTGACTGATGACTGATACCTGCTGACTGATACCTGCTGACTGATACCTGCTGACTGATACCTGCTGACTGATGACTGATGACTGATACCTGCTGACTGATACCTGCTGACTGATGACTGATGACTGATACCTGCTGACTGATACCTGCTGACTGATACCTGCTGACTGATGACTGATACCTGCTGACTGATACCTGCTGACTGATGACTGATACCTGCTGACTGATAACTGCTGACTGATGACTGATACCTGCTGACTGATACCTGCTGACTGATACCTGCTGACTGATAACTGATACCTGATGACTGATACCTGCTGACTGATGACTGATGACTGATACCTGCTGACTGATGACTGATGACTGACACCTGATGACTGATACCTGCTGACTGATACCTGCTGACTGATGACTGATGACTGACACCTGATGACTGATACCTGCAGACTGATACCTGCTGACTGATACCTGATGACTGATTCCTGCTGACTGATGACTGATACCTGATGACTGATACCTGCTGACTGATACCTGCTGACTGATATCTGCTGACTAATACCTGATGACTGATACCTGCTGACTGATACCTGCTGACTGCTGACTGATACCTGATGACTGATACGTGCTGACTGATACCTGCTGACTGATACCTGCTGACTGATACCTGCTGACTGATACCTGATGACTGATACCTGCTGACTGATACCTGCTGACTGATACCTGCTGAATGATGACTGATACCTGATGACTGATACCTGCTGACTGATACCTGCTGACTGATACCTGCTGACTGATACCTGCTGACTGCTGACTGATGACTGATACCTGCTGACTGGTGACTGATACCTGCTGACTGATACCTGCTGACTGATGACTGATACCTGATGACTGATACCTGCTGACTGATACCTGCTGACTGATACCTGCTGACTGATGACTGATGACTGATACCTGATGACTGATACCTCGCGACTGATACCTGCTGACTGATGACTGATACCTGATGACTGATACCTGCTGACTGATGACTGTTACCTGCTGATTGATAACTGATGACTGATACCTGCTGACTGATACCTGCTGACTGCTGACTGATACCTGCTGACTGATACCTGCTGACTAATACCTGCTGACTGATACCTGCTGACTGATACCTGCTAACTGATATCTGCTGACTGATGACTGATACCTGCTGACTGATACCTGCTGACTGATACCTGCTGACTGATATCTGCTGACTGATGACTGATACCTGCTGACTGATACCTGCTGACTAATACCTGCTGACTGATACCTGCTGACTGATACCTGCTGACTGATATCTGCTGACTGATGACTGATACCTGCTGACTGATACCTGCTGACTGATACCTGCTGACTGATACCTGCTGACTTCTACCTGCTGACTTATATCTGCTTACTGATACCTGCTGACTGATACCTGCTGACTGATGACTGATACCTGCTGACTGATACCTGCTGACTGCTGACTGATACCTGCTGACTGCTGACTGCTGACTGATACCTGCTGACTGATACCTGCTGACTGATGACTGATACCTGCTGACTGCTGACTGCTGACTGATACCTGCTGACTGATGACTGCTGACTGATGACTGCTGACTGATACCTGCTGACTGATGACTGATACCTGCTGACTGATACCTGCTGACTGATACCTGCTGACTGATACCTGCTGACTGATACCAGCTGACTGATACCTGCTGACTGATACCTGCTGACTGCTGACTGCTGACAGATACCTGCTGACTGATGACTGATACCTGCTGACTGATACCTGCTGACTGATACCTTCTGACTGATACCTGCTGACTGATACCTGCTGACTGATACCTGCTGACTGATACCTGCTGACTGATACCTGATGACTGATACCTGCTGACTGATACCTGCTGACTGATACCTGCTGACTGATATCTGCTGACTGATACCTGCTGACTGATACCTGCTGACTGCTGACTGCTGACTGATACCTGCTGACTGGTGACTGATACCTGCTGACTGATACCTGATGACTGATACCTGCTGACTGATATCTGCTGACTAATACCTGATGACTGATACCTGCTGACTGATACCTGCTGACTGCTGACTGATACCTGATGACTGATACGTGCTGACTGATACCTGCTGACTGATACCTGCTGACTGATACCTGCTGACTGATACCTGATGACTGATACCTGCTGACTGATACCTGCTGACTGATACCTGCTGACTGATACCTGCTGAATGATGACTGATACCTGATGACTGATACCTGCTGACTGATACCTGCTGACTGATACCTGCTGACTGATACCTGCTGACTGCTGACTGATGACTGATACCTGCTGACTGGTGACTGATACCTGCTGACTGATACCTGCTGACTGATGACTGATACCTGATGACTGATACCTGCTGACTGATACCTGCTGACTGATACCTGCTGACTGATGACTGATGACTGATACCTGATGACTGATACCTCGCGACTGATACCTGCTGACTGATGACTGATACCTGATGACTGATACCTGCTGACTGATGACTGTTACCTGCTGATTGATAACTGATGACTGATACCTGCTGACTGATACCTGCTGACTGCTGACTGATACCTGCTGACTGATACCTGCTGACTAATACCTGCTGACTGATACCTGCTGACTGATACCTGCTAACTGATATCTGCTGACTGATGACTGATACCTGCTGACTGATACCTGCTGACTGATACCTGCTGACTGATATCTGCTGACTGATGACTGATACCTGCTGACTGATACCTGCTGACTAATACCTGCTGACTGATACCTGCTGACTGATACCTGCTGACTGATATCTGCTGACTGATGACTGATACCTGCTGACTGATACCTGCTGACTGATACCTGCTGACTGATACCAGCTGACTGATACCTGCTGACTGATACCTGCTGACTGCTGACTGCTGACAGATACCTGCTGACTGATGACTGATACCTGCTGACTGATACCTGCTGACTGATACCTTCTGACTGATACCTGCTGACTGATACCTGCTGACTGATACCTGCTGACTGATACCTGCTGACTGATACCTGATGACTGATACCTGCTGACTGATATCTGCTGACTGATGACTGATACCTGATGACTGATACCTGCTGACTGATACCTGCTGACTGATACCTGCTGACTGCTGACTGATGACTGATACCTGCTGACTGATGACTGATGACTGATGACTGATAGCGTCTGACTGATGCCTGCTGGCTGCTGACTGATACCTGCTGACTGCTGACTGCTGACTGATACCTGCTGACTGATACCTGCTGACTGATGACTGATACCTGCTGACTGCTGACTGATACCTGCTGACTGATGACTGCTGACTGATGACTGCTGACTGATACCTGCTGACTGATGACTGATACCTGCTGACTGATACCTGCTGACTGATACCTGCTGACTGATACCTGCTGACTGATACCAGCTGACTGATACCTGCTGACTGATACCTGCTGACTGCTGACTGCTGACAGATACCTGCTGACTGATGACTGATACCTGCTGACTGATACCTGCTGACTGATACCTTCTGACTGATACCTGCTGACTGATACCTGCTGACTGATACCTGCTGACTGATACCTGCTGACTGATACCTGATGACTGATACCTGCTGACTGATACCTGCTGACTGATACCTGCTGACTGATGACTGATACCTGATGACTGATACCTGCTGACTGATACCTGCTGACTGATACCTGCTGACTGCTGACTGATGACTGATACCTGCTGACTGATGACTGATGACTGATGACTGATAGCGTCTGACTGATGCCTGCTGGCTGATACCTGCTGACTGATGACTGATGACTGATACCTGATGACTGATACCTGCTGACTGATACCTGCTGACTGATACCTGCTGACTGATGACTGATACCTGCTGACTGATACCTGCTGACTGATACCTGCTGACTGATGACTGATACCTGATGACTGATACCTGCTGACTGATACCTGCTGACTGATGACTGATACCTGATGACTGATACCTGCTGACTGATGACTGATACCTGCTGACTGATACCTGCTGACTGATACCTGCTGACTGATGACTGATACCTGATGACTGATACCTGCTGACTGATGACTGATACCTGCTGACTGATGACTGATGACTGACATCTGATGACTGATGACTGATACCTGCTGATTGATGCCTGCTGGCTGATACCTGCTGACTGATACCTGCTGACTGATACCTGATGACTGATAACTGCTGACTGATGACTGATACCTGATGACTGATACCTGCTGACTGATGACTGATACCTGCTGACTGATACCTGCTGACTGATACCTGCTGACTGATACCTGCTGACTGATACCTGATGACTGATGACTGATACCTGCTGACTGATGCCTGCTGGCTGATACCTGCTGACTGATACCTGCTGACTGATACCTGATGACTGATACCTGCTGACTGATGACTGATACCTGATGACTGATACCTGCTGACTGATGACTGATACCTGCTGACTGATACCTGCTGACTGATACCTGCTGACTGATGACTGATACCTGCTGACTGATACCTGCTGACTGATACCTGCTGACTGATACCTGCTGACTGATGACTGATGACTGATACCTGCTGACTGATACCTGCTGACTGATGACTGATGACTGATACCTGCTGACTGATACCTGCTGACTGATACCTGCTGACTGATGACTGATACCTGCTGACTGATACCTGCTGACTGATGACTGATACCTGCTGACTGATAACTGCTGACTGATGACTGATACCTGCTGACTGATACCTGCTGACTGATACCTGCTGACTGATAACTGATACCTGATGACTGATACCTGCTGACTGATGACTGATGACTGATACCTGCTGACTGATGACTGATGACTGACACCTGATGACTGATACCTGCTGACTGATACCTGCTGACTGATGACTGATGACTGACACCTGATGACTGATACCTGCAGACTGATACCTGCTGACTGATACCTGATGACTGATTCCTGCTGACTGATGACTGATACCTGATGACTGATACCTGCTGACTGATACCTGCTGACTGATACCTGCTGACTGATGACTGATACCTGCTGACTGATACCTGCTGACTGATACCTGCTGACTGATACCTGCTGACTGATGACTGATGACTGATACCTGATGACTGATACCTGCTGACTGATGACTGATGACTGATACCTGCTGACTGATACCTGCTGACTGATACCTGCTGACTGATGACTGATACCTGCTGACTGATACCTGCTGACTGATGACTGATACCTGCTGACTGATACCTGCTGACTGATGACTGATACCTGCTGACTGATACCTGCTGACTGCTGACTGATACCTGCTGACTGATACCTGCTGACTGCTGACTGCTGACTGATACCTGCTGACTGATGACTGCTGACTGATACCTGCTGACTGGTGACTGATACCTGCTGACTGATACCTGCTGACTGATACCTGCTGACTGATACCTGCTGGCTGATGCCTGCTGACTGATACCTGATGACTGATACCTGCTGACTGATACCTGCTGACTGATACCTGCTGACTGATGACTGATACCTGATGACTGATACCTGCTGACTGATACCTGCTGACTGATACCTGCTGACTGATGACTGATGACTGATACCTGATGACTGATACCTCGCGACTGATACCTGCTGACTGATGACTGATACCTGATGACTGATACCTGCTGACTGATGACTGTTACCTGCTGATTGATAACTGATGACTGATACCTGCTGACTGATACCTGCTGACTGCTGACTGATACCTGCTGACTGATACCTGCTGACTAATACCTGCTGACTGATACCTGCTGACTGATACCTGCTAACTGATATCTGCTGACTGATGACTGATACCTGCTGACTGATACCTGCAGACTGATACCTGCTGACTGATATCTGCTGACTGATGACTGATACCTGCTGACTGATACCTGCTGACTAATACCTGCTGACTGATACCTGCTGACTGATACCTGCTGACTGATATCTGCTGACTGATGACTGATACCTGCTGACTGATACCTGCTGACTGATACCTGCTGACTGATACCTGCTGACTGATACCTGCTGACTTATACCTGCTGACTGATACCTGCTGACTGATACCTGCTGACTGATGACTGATACCTGCTGACTGATACCTGCTGACTGCTGACTGATACCTGCTGACTGCTGACTGCTGACTGATACCTGCTGACTGATACCTGCTGACTGATGACTGATACCTGCTGACTGCTGACTGCTGACTGATACCTGCTGACTGATGACTGCTGACTGATGACTGATACCTGCTGACTGATACCTGCTGACTGATACCTGCTGACTGATACCAGCTGACTGATACCTGCTGACTGATACCTGCTGACTGCTGACTGCTGACAGATCCCTGCTGACTGATGACTGATACCTGCTGACTGATACCTGCTGACTGATACCTTCTGACTGATACCTGCTGACTGATACCTGCTGACTGATACCTGCTGACTGATACCTGCTGACTGATACCTGATGACTTATACCTGCTGACTGATACCTGCTGACTGATACCTGCTGACCGATACCTGCTGACTGCTGACTGATGACTGATACCTGCTGACTGATGACTGATGACTGATGACTGATACCTGCTGACTGATGCCTGCTGGCTGATACCTGCTGACTGTTGCCTGATGACTGATACCTGATGACTGATACCTGCTGACTGATACCTGCTGACTGATACCTGCTGACTGATACCTGCTGACTGATGACTGATACCTGCTGACTGATACCTGCTGACTGATACCTGCTGACTGATGACTGATACCTGATGACTGATACCTGCTGACTGATACCTGCTGACTGATGACTAATACCTGATGACTGATACCTGCTGACTGATGACTGATACCTGCTGACTGATACCTGCTGACTGATACCTGCTGACTGATGACTGATACCTGATGACTGATACCTTCTGACTGATGACTGATACCTGCTGACTGATGACTGATGACTGACACCTGATGACTGATGACTGATACCTGCTGATTGATGCCTGCTGGCTGATACCTGCTGACTGATACCTGCTGACTGATACCTGATGACTGATACCTGCTGACTGATGACTGATACCTGATGACTGATACCTGCTGACTGATGACTGATACCTGCTGACTGATACCTGCTGACTGATACCTGCTGACTGATACCTGCTGACTGATACCTGATGACTGATGACTGATACCTGCTGACTGATGCCTGCTGGCTGATACCTGCTGACTGATACCTGCTGACTGATACCTGATGACTGATACCTGCTGACTGATGACTGATACCTGATGACTGATACCTGCTGACTGATGACTGATACCTGCTGACTGATACCTGCTGACTGATACCTGCTGACTGATGACTGATACCTGCTGACTGATACCTGCTGACTGATACCTGCTGACTGATACCTGCTGACTGATGACTGATGACTGATACCTGCTGACTGATACCTGCTGACTGATGACTGATGACTGATACCTGCTGACTGATACCTGCTGACTGATGACTGATACCTGCTGACTGATACCTGCTGACTGATGACTGATACCTGCTGACTGATAACTGCTGACTGATGACTGATACCTGATGACTGATACCTGCTGACTGATACCTGCTGACTGATGACTGATACCTGATGACTGATACCTGCTGACTGATGACTGATGACTGATACCTGCTGACTGATGACTGATGACTGACACCTGATGACTGATACCTGCTGACTGATACCTGCTGACTGATGACTGATGACTGACACCTGATGACTGATACCTGCAGACTGATACCTGCTGACTGATACCTGATGACTGATACCTGCTGACTGATGACTGATACCTGATGACTGATACCTGCTGACTGATACCTGCTGACTGATACCTGCTGACTGATGACTGATACCTGCTGACTGATACCTGCTGACTGATACCTGCTGACTGATACCTGCTGACTGATGACTGATGACTGATACCTGATGACTGATACCTGCTGACTGATGACTGATGACTGATACCTGCTGACTGATACCTGCTGACTGATACCTGCTGACTGATGACTGATACCTGCTGACTGATACCTGCTGACTGATGACTGATACCTGCTGACTGATACCTGCTGACTGATGACTGATACCTGCTGACTGATACCTGCTGACTGCTGACTGATACCTGCTGACTGATACCTGCTGACTGCTGACTGCTGACTGATACCTGCTGACTGATGACTGCTGACTGATACCTGCTGACTGATGACTGATACCTGCTGACTGATACCTGCTGACTGATACCTGCTGACTGATACCTGCTGACTGATGACTGATGACTGATACCTGATGACTGATACCTGATGACTGATACCTGCTGACTGATGACTGATGACTGATGACTGATGACTGATACCTGCTGTCTGATACCTGCTGACTGATGACTGATACCTGCTGACTGATAACTGCTGACTGATGACTGATACCTGATGACTGATACCTGATGACTGATACCTGCTGACTGATACCTGCTGACTGATGACTGATACCTGATGACTGATACCTGCTGACTGATGACTGATGACTGATACCTGCTGACTGATACCTGCTGACTGATACCTGCTGACTTATGACTGATACCTGCTGACTGATACCTGCTGACTGATGACTGATACCTGCTGACTGATAACTGCTGACTGATGACTGATAACTGCTGACTGATGACTGATACCTGATGACTGATACCTGCTGACTGATACCTGCTGACTGATGACTGATACCTGATGACTGATACCTGCTGACTGATGACTGTACCTGACTGATACCTGCTGACTGATGACTGATACCTGCTGACTGATACCTGCTGACTGATACCTGCTGACTGATGACTGATACCTGCTGACTGATACCTGCTGACTGATGACTGATACCTGCTGACTGATACCTGCTGACTGATGACTGATACCTGCTGACTGATACCTGCTGACTGATACCTGCTGACTGATGACTGATACCTGATGACTGATACCTGCTGACTGATGACCTGCTGACTGATACCTGCTGACTGATGACTGATGACTGATACCTGCTGACTGATACCTGCTGACTGATACCTGCTGACTGATACCTGCTGACTGATGACTGATGACTGATACCTGCTGACTGATACCTGCTGACTGATACCTGCTGACTGATGACTGATACCTGATGACTGATACCTGCTGACTGATACCTCCAGTGTTGATACAGTGTTGAGACAGTGTCCTCTCTGATAATAATCTGATCCCAGATCTGTGTGTCCCTCTCTGATAATAATCTGATCCCAGATCTGTGTGTCCCTCTCTGATAATAATCTGATCCCAGATCTGTGTGTCCTCTCTGATAATAATCTGATCCCAGATCTGTGTGTCCCTCTCTGATAATAATCTGATCCCAGATCTGTGTGTCCTCTCTGATAATAATCTGATCCCAGATCTGTGTGTCCCTCTCTGATAATAATCTGATCCCAGATCTGTGTGTCCCTCTGTGATAATAATCTGATCCCAGATCTGTGTGTCCTCTCTGATAATAATCTGATCCCAGATCTGTGTGTCCCTCTCTGATAATAATCTGATCCCAGATCTGTGTGTCCCTCTCTGATAATAATCTGATCCCAGATCTGTGTGTCCCTCTGTGATAATAATCTGATCCCAGATCTGTGTGTCCCTCTCTGATAATAATCTGATCCCAGATCTGTGTGTCCTCTCTGATAATAATCTGATCCCAGATCTGTGTGTCCCTCTCTGATAATAATCTGATCCCAGATCTGTGTGTCCCTCTCTGATAATAATCTGATCCCAGATCTGTGTGTCCCTCTGTGATAATAATCTGATCCCAGATCTGTGTGTCCCTCTCTGATAATAATCTAATCCCAGATCTGTGTGTCCTCTCTGATAATAATCTGATCCCAGATCTGTGTGTCCCTCTCTGATAATAATCTGATCCCAGATCTGTGTGTCCCTCTCTGATAATAATCTAATCCCAGATCTGTGTGTCCTCTCTGATAATAATCTGATCCCAGATCTGTGTGTCCCTCTCTGATAATAATCTGATCCCAGATCTGTGTGTCCCTCTCACTCTGAAAAATAAAAAACATTTTCATGTCTCCTAAATGAATGAAGAATACCCAGTCAGACTAAATCAACATCCTCTTCTCTGTACCTGTATCCCAAATACAACCCTTAATCCCTATATAGTGCACTGCTTTAGACCAGAGCCCTATGGCACCCTATTCCCTATATAGTGCACTACTTTTGACCAGAGCCCTATGGAACCCTATTCCCTATATAGTGCACTACTTTTGACCAGAGCCCTATGGAACCCTATTCCCTATATAGTGCACTACTTTTGACCAGAGCCCTATGGAACCCTATTCCCTATATAGTGCACTACTTTTGACCAGGGCCCTATAGAACCCTATTCCCTATGTAGTGCACTACTTTTGACCAGAG
The DNA here is from genome assembly GCF_029448725.1 of Salvelinus fontinalis. NCBI lineage: Eukaryota > Metazoa > Chordata > Actinopteri > Salmoniformes > Salmonidae > Salvelinus > Salvelinus fontinalis. The sequence goes on along the minus strand of NW_026600309.1, from coordinate 551 downwards.
CCCTATGGAACCCTATTCCCTATATATAGTGCACTACTTTTGACCAGAGCCCTATGGAACCCTATTCCCTACGTAGTGCACTACTTTTGAACAGGGCCCAGGGGGGGGGGGGGGGGGCACAATATAGGGAATAGAGTGTTATTTGGGATACGTGGTGTCCCCTCAGGGCTGTTGTTGGATGGACAACTGGACAACTACAACACGGTTACCACAGCATTTATGTCTGTGTTTGTACGCAGAATAAACAAACAGGGCTTTTGTTTTCCCACTGCAGGACTCTAAAGTGGAGGTTTGTCTCCGAGTTTGAGTTCGGGGAAAGTTATTTTATGGTGTATTTTGGGGTGGTTCTAAATAGCGGGTGATTTGTGGTCAACAGAGACGACGTCCTGTCTTTGTGCTTTCAAACACAGAGGTTCCCAGCTGTCTGAAAACATGATATTATCTCTCTCTCTCTCTCTCTCTCTCTCTGTCTCTCTCTCTCTCTCTCTCTCTCTCTCTCTCTGTCTCTCTCTCTCTCTCTGTCTCTCTCTCTCTCTCTCTCTCTCTCTCTC